>NW_027228033.1:0-120135 GCF_037783145.1 Equus przewalskii
TACCGGCGTGTCCGGAACTTGGTTCCGGCATGTCTGAGAGGTGGTTCCGCCATGCCCGGCAGGTGATTCCGGAGTGTTCGCCAAGTGCTTCTGGCGTAGCCGGCAGATGATTTTGCATGTCCGGCAATGGTTCCGGCGAGTCGAGCCGGTGGTTCCAGCATGTCCGGCAGGTGGTTCCGGCATGCCCGGCAGGTGATTCCGGAGTGTCCGGCATGTGGTTCTGGCACCTCTGAGAGGTTGCTCTGGCATGCCCGGCAGGTGATACCGGAGTGTCCGGCATTTGCTTCTGGCACCTCTGAGATGTGGTTCCGGGATGCCTGGCATGTGATTCCGGAGTGTCTGCCGAGTGGTTCTGGCGTGTCCAGCAGGTGTTTCCGGTCTGTCCCTCAGGTGGTTGTGGCGTGTCCGGCACGAGGTTCTGGCATGTCTGAGAGTTGGTTCCGGCATGCCCGACAGGTGATTCCGGAGTGTCCGCCAAGTGGTTCTGGAGTGGCTGAAAGGTGATGTTGGCGTGACCGGCAGGTGGTTCCAGCCAGCCCGGCAGGTGATTCCGGAGTGTCTGCCGAGTGGTTCTGGCGTAGCCGGCAGGTGATTTTGGCGTGTCCAGCATGTGGTTCTGGCGAGCTCGGCAGGTGGTACCGGCGTGTCTGGATCATGGTTCTGGCACGTCTGAGAGATGGTTCCGGCATGCCCGTCAGGTGATACCGGAGTGTTCGCCAAGTGGTTCTGGCGTAGCCGGCAGGTGATTTGGCATGTCCGGCAATGGTTCCGGCCAGTCGAGCCGGTGGTTCCGGAATGTCCGGCAGGTGGTTCCGGCATGTCCGGCAGGTGGTTCCGGCATGTCCAGCACGTGGTTCCAGCATGCCCGGCAGGTGATTCCGGAGTGTCCAGCATGTGGTTCTGGCAGCTCTGAGAGGTGGTTCCGGAATGCCTGTCATGTGATTCCGGAGTGTCTGCCGAGTGGTTCTGGCACAGCCGGCAGGTGATTTTGGCGTGTCCAGCAGGTGGTTCCGGCGAGCTCGGCAGGTGGTTCCGGCATGTCCGAAACATGGTTCTGGCACGTCTGAGAGATGGTTCCGGCATGCCCGGCAGGTGATTCCGGAGTGTCCGGCATGTGGTTCCGGCACCTCTGAGAGGTGGTTCCGGCATGCCCGGCAGTTGGTTACGGAGTGTCTGCCGAGTGGTTCTGGAGTAGCCGGCAGGTGATTCTGGCGTATCCAGCAGGTGGTTCTGGGGAGTGGATCAGGTGGTTCCGGCATACTCGGCAGGTGGTACCGGCGTGTCCGGAACTTGGTTCGGGCAAGTCTGAGAGGTGGTTCTGGCATGCCCGACAGGTGATTCCGGAGTGTTCGCCAAGTGGTTCTGGCGTAGCCGGCAGGTCATTTTGCATGTCCGGTGGTGGTTCCGGCGAGTCGAGCCGGTGGTTCCGGCGTGTCCAGCAGGTGTTTCCGATCTGTCCGGCAGGTGGTTCTGGCGTGACCGGCACGAGGTTCTGGCACGTCTGAGAGTTGGTTCCGGCGAGCCGGAGAGGTGATTTCAGAGTGTCCGCCACGTGGTTGTGGCGTACCGGGCAAGTGATTTTGGCGTGTCTGGCAGGTGTTTCTTGCAAGTCGAGCATGTGGCTCAGGCATGATCAGCATGTGCTTCCGGCATGTCCTGCACGTGGTTCTGGTGTGTCTGAGAGCTGGTTCTGGCATGTCCGGCAGATGATTCCGGAGTGTCCACCAAGTGGTTGTGGCATACCCGGCACGTGATTTTAGCGTGTCAGGTAGGTGGTTCCGGCGAGTCGAGTAGGTGGTGCCGGGGTGCTCGGCAGGTGGTTCAGGCGGGTCTGGCAGGTGGTTTCGGTCTGTTCGGGGTGTGGTTCCGGCATCTCAGGCACATGGTTCTGGCACGTCTGATAGGTGGTTCCGGCCGGCCCGACAGGTGTTTCCATGGTGTCCGCCAAGTGGTTCTGGCATAGCTGGCACGTGATGTTGGCGTGACCGGCAGGTGGTTCCAGCCAGCCCGGCAGGTGATTCCGAAGAGTTCACCAAATGGTTGCGGCGTAGCCGGCAGGTGATTTTGGCGTGTCCAGCAGGTGGTTTTGGCGAGTCGAGCAGGTGGTTCTGGCGTGCTCGGCAGGTGCTTCCGGTGTCATTGGCATGTGGTTCCGGCATGTAAGAGAGGTGGTTCCGCCATGCCCGGCAGGTGATTCCGGAGTGTTCGCCAAGTGGTTCTGGCGTAGCCGGCAGGTGATTTTCCATGTCCGGCAATGGTTCCGGCGAGTCGAGCCGGTGGTTCCGGCTTGTCCGGCAGGTGGTTCCGGCATGTCCGGCAGGTGGTTCCGGCATGTCCAGCACGTGGTTCCAGCATGCCCGGCAGGTGATTCCGGAGTGTCCGGCATTTGGTTCTGGCACCTCTGAGAGTTGGTTCCGGAATGCCTGGCATGTGATTCCGTAGTGTCTGCCGAGTGCTTCTGGCGTAGCCGGCAGTTGATTTTGGTGTGTCCACTAGGTGGTTCTGGGGAGTGGATCAGCTGGTTCCGGCATACTTGGCAGGTGGTACCGGCGTGTCCAGAACATGGTTCTGGCAAGTCTGAGAGGTGGTTCCGGCACGCCCGACAGGTGATCCCGGAGGATCCGCCAAGAGTTTCTGTCGTACCCGGCAGGTGATTTTGGTATGTCCGAAAGGTGTTTCTTGCGAGTCGAGCAGGTGGCTGAGGCATGCTCAGCTGGTACTTCCGGCGTCTCTGGCACGTGGTTCTGGTGTGTCTGAGAGCTGGTTCTGGCATGTCCGGCAGATGATTCCGGAGTGTCCACCAAGTGGTTCTGGTATACCTGGCAGGTGATTTTGGCGTGTTAGGTAGGTGGTTCCGGCTAGTTGAGCAGGTGGATCAGGCGTGCTCGCCAGGGGGTTCAGGCGGGTCTGGCAGGTGGTTTCGGTCTGTTCGGGGAGTGGTTCCGGCATCTCAGGCACATGGTTCTGGCAAGTCTGAGAGGTGGTTCCGGCCGGCCCGACAGGTGTTTCCGGAGTGTCTGCCAAGTGGTTGTGGCGTAGCGGAAAGGTGATGTTGGCGTGACCGGCAGATGGTTCCAACCAGCCCGGCAGGTGATTCCGGAGTGTCTGCCGCGTGGTTGTGGCGTAGCCGGCAGGTGATTCTGGCGTGTCCAGCAGGTGGTTTCGGCGAGCTCGGCAGGCGGGACCGGCCTGTCCGGAACATGGTTCTGGCACGTCTGAGAGATGGTTCCGGCATGCCCGGCAGGTGATTCCGGAGTGTCCGGAATGTGGTTCTTTCACCTCTGAGAGGTGGTTCCGGCATGCCCGGCAGGTGGTTCCGGAGTGTCTGCCAAGTGGTTCTGGCGTAGCCAGCAGGTGATTCTGGCATGTCCAGCAGGTGGTTCTGAGGAGTGGATCAGGTGGTTCCGGCATACTCGGCAGGTGGTACCGGCGTGTCCGGAACATGGTTCTGGCAAGTCAGAGAGGGGGTTCCCGCATGCGCGACAGGTGATTCCGGAGTGTTCCCCAAGTGGTTCTGGCGTAGCTGGCAGGTCATTTTGCATGTCCGGCGGTGGTTCCGGCCAGTCGAGCCGGTGGCTCAGGAGTGTCCAGCGGTGGTTCCCGTCTGTCCGGCAGGTGGTTCTGGAGTGTCCGGCATGAGGTTCGGGCACGTCAGATAGGTGGTTCCGGCCGGCCCGACAGGTGTTTCCATGGTGTCCGCCAAGTGGTTCTGGCATAGCTGGCAGGTGATATTGGCGTGACCGGCAGGTGGTTCCAGCCAGCCCGACAGGTGATTCCGAAGAGTTCACCAAATGGTTGTGGCGTAGCCGGC
Organism: Equus przewalskii; assembly: GCF_037783145.1. Taxonomy (NCBI): domain Eukaryota; kingdom Metazoa; phylum Chordata; class Mammalia; order Perissodactyla; family Equidae; genus Equus; species Equus przewalskii. The sequence continues at coordinate 3,812 of NW_027228033.1, forward strand.
AGGTGATTTTGGCGTGTCCAGCAGGTGGTTTTGGCGAGTCGAGCAGGTGGTTCTGGCGTGCTCGGCAGGTGCTTCCAGTGTCATTGGCATGTGGTTCCGGCATGTCTGAGAGGTGGTTCCGCCATGCCCGGCAGGTGATTCCGGAGTGTTCGCCAAGTGGTTCTGGCATAGCCGGCAGGTGATTTTGCATGTCCGGCAAAGGTTCCGGCGAGTCGGGCCGGTGGTTCCGGCATGTCCGGCAGGTGGTTCCGGCATGCCCGGCAGGTGATTCCGGAGTGTCCGGCATGTGGTTCTGGCACCTCTGAGAGGTGGTTCCGGCATGCCCGTCAGGTGATACCGGAGTGTTCGCCAAGTGGTTCTGGCGTAGCCGGCAGGTGATTTGGCATGTCCGGCAATGGTTCCGGCCAGTCGAGCCGGTGGTTCCGGAATGTCCGGCAGGTGGTTCCGGCATGTCCGGCAGGTGGTTCCGGCATGTCCAGCACGTGGTTCCAGCATGCCCGGCAGGTGATTCCGGAGTGTCCGGCATGTGGTTCTGGCAGCTCTGAGAGGTGGTTCCGGAATGCCTGGCCTGTGATTCCGGAGTGTCTGCCGAGTGGTTCTGGCGTAGCCGGCAGTTGATTTTGGCGTGTCCGCTAGGTGGTTTTCGCGTTTGGATCAGCTGGTTCCGGCATACTCGGCAGGTGGTACCGGTGTATCCAGAACATGGTTCTGGCAAGTCTGAGAGGTGGTTCCGTCACGCCCGACAGGTGATTCCGAAGAGTTCACCAAATGGTTGTGGCGTAGCCGGCAGGTGATTTTGGCGTGTCCAGCAGGTGGTTTTGGCGAGTCGAGCAGGTGGTTCTGGCGTGCTCGGCAGGTGCTTCCGGTGTCATTGGCATGTGGTTCCGGCATGTCTGAGAGGTGGTTCCGCCATGCCCGGCAGGTGATTCTGGAGTGTTCGCCAAGTGGTTCTGGCGTAGCCGGCAGGTGATTTTGCATGTCCGGCAATGGTTCCGGCGAGTCGAGCCGGTGGTTCCGGCATGTCCGGCAAGTGGTTCCGGCATGCCCGGCAGGTGATTCCGGAGTGTTTGCCAAGTGGATCTGGAGTAGCCGGCAGGTCATTTTGCATGTCCGGCGGTGGTTCCGGCGATTCGAGACGGTGGTTCCGGCGTAGACGGCAGTTGATTTTGGCGTGTCCACTAGGTGGTTCTGGGGAGTGGATCAGCTGGTTCCGGCATACTCGGCAGGTGCTACCGGCGTGTCCAGAACATGGTTCTGGCAAGTCTGAGAGGTGGTTCTGGGACGCCCGACAGGTGATTCCGGAGCGTCCGCCAAGTGTTTCTGGCGTACCCGGCAGGTGACTTTGGCATGTCCGACAGGTGTTTCTCGCGAGTCGAGCAGGTGGCTCAGGCATGCTCAGCTGGTGCTTCCGGCGTCTCTGGCAGGTGGTTCTGGTGTGTCTGAGAGCTGGTTCTGGCATGTCCGGCAGGTGATTCCGGAGTGTCCGGCATGTGGTTCTGGCACCTCTGAGAGGTGGTTCCGGCATGCCCGGCAGGTGATACCGGAGTGTCTGCCGAGTGGTTCTGGCACCTCTGAGAGGTGGTTCCGGCATGCCCAGCAGGTGATTCCGGAGTGTCCGGCATGTGGTTCTGGCACCTCTGTGAGTTGGTTCTGGCATGCCCAGCAGGTGATACCGGAGTGTCTGCCGAGTGGTTCTGGCACCTCTGAGAGGTGGTTCTGGCCGGCCGGAGAGGTGTTTCCGGAGTGTCCGCCAAGTTGTTCTGGCGTAGCTGAAAGGCGATGTTGGCGTGACCGGCAGGTGGTTCCAGCCAGCCCGGCAGGTGATTCTGGAGTGTCTGCCGTGTGGTTCTGGCGTAGCTGGCAGGTGATTTTGGCGTGTCCAGCAGGTGGTTCCGGCGAGCTCGGCAGGTGGTACCAGCGTGTCCGGAACATGGTTCTGGCACGTCTGAGAGATGGTTCCGGCATGCCCGGCAGGTGATTCCGGAGTGTCCGGCATGTGGTTCCGGCACCTCTGAGAGGTGGTTCCGGCATGCCCGGCAGGTGATTCCGGAGTGTCCAGCATGTGGTTCTGGCACCTCTGAGAGGTGGTTCCGGAATGCCTGGCATGTGATTCCGGAGTGTCTGCCGAGTGGTTCTGGCATAGCCGGCAGGTGATTTTGGCGTGTCCAGCATGTGGTTCCGGCGAGCTCAGCAGGTGGTTCTGGCATGTCCGGACATGGTTCTGGCACGTCTGAGAGATGGTTCCGGCATGCCCGGCAGGTGATTCCGGAGTGTCCGGCATGTGGTTCTGGCACCTCTGAGAGGTGGTTCCAGCATGCCCGGCAGTTGGTTATGGAGTGTCTGCCGAGTGGTTCTGGAGTAGCCGGCAGGTGATTCTGGCGTATCCAGCAGGTGGTTCTGGGGAGTGGATCAGGTGGTTCCGGCATACTTTGCAGGTGGTACCGGCGTGTCCGGAACTTGGTTCCGGCATGTCTGAGAGGTGGTTCCGCCATGCCCGGCAGGTGATTCCGGAGTGTTCGCCAAGTGCTTCTGGCGTAGCCGGCAGATGATTTTGCATGTCCGGCAATGGTTCCGGCGAGTCGAGCCGGTGGTTCCAGCATGTCCGGCAGGTGGTTCCGGCATGCCCGGCAGGTGATTCCGGAGTGTCCGGCATGTGGTTCTGGCACCTCTGAGAGGTTGCTCTGGCATGCCCGGCAGGTGATACCGGAGTGTCCGGCATTTGCTTCTGGCACCTCTGAGATGTGGTTCCGGGATGCCTGGCATGTGATTCCGGAGTGTCTGCCGAGTGGTTCTGGCGTGTCCAGCAGGTGTTTCCGGTCTGTCCCTCAGGTGGTTGTGGCGTGTCCGGCACGAGGTTCTGGCATGTCTGAGAGTTGGTTCCGGCATGCCCGACAGGTGATTCCGGAGTGTCCGCCAAGTGGTTCTGGAGTGGCTGAAAGGTGATGTTGGCGTGACCGGCAGGTGGTTCCAGCCAGCCCGGCAGGTGATTCCGGAGTGTCCAGCATGTGGTTCTGGCAGCTCTGAGAGGTGGTTCCGGAATGCCTGTCATGTGATTCCGGAGTGTCTGCCGAGTGGTTCTGGCACAGCCGGCAGGTGATTTTGGCGTGTCCAGCAGGTGGTTCCGGCGAGCTCGGCAGGTGGTTCCGGCATGTCCGAAACATGGTTCTGGCACGTCTGAGAGATGGTTCCGGCATGCCCGGCAGGTGATTCCGGAGTGTCCGGCATGTGGTTCCGGCACCTCTGAGAGGTGGTTCCGGCATGCCCGGCAGTTGGTTACGGAGTGTCTGCCGAGTGGTTCTGGAGTAGCCGGCAGGTGATTCTGGCGTATCCAGCAGGTGGTTCTGGGGAGTGGATCAGGTGGTTCCGGCATACTCGGCAGGTGGTACCGGCGTGTCCGGAACTTGGTTCGGGCAAGTCTGAGAGGTGGTTCTGGCATGCCCGACAGGTGATTCCGGAGTGTTCGCCAAGTGGTTCTGGCGTAGCCGGCAGGTCATTTTTCATGTCCGGTGGTGGTTCCGGCGAGTCGAGCCGGTGGTTCCGGCGTGTCCAGCAGGTGTTTCCGATCTGTCCGGCAGGTGGTTCTGGCGTGACCGGCACGAGGTTCTGGCACGTCTGAGAGTTGGTTCCGGCGAGCCGGAGAGGTGATTTCAGAGTGTCCGCCACGTGGTTGTGGCGTACCGGGCAAGTGATTTTGGCGTGTCTGGCAGGTGTTTCTTGCAAGTCGAGCATGTGGCTCAGGCATGATCAGCATGTGCTTCCGGCATGTCCTGCACGTGGTTCTGGTGTGTCTGAGAGCTGGTTCTGGCATGTCCGGCAGATGATTCCGGAGTGTCCACCAAGTGGTTGTGGCATACCCGGCACGTGATTTTAGCGTGTCAGGTAGGTGGTTCCGGCGAGTCGAGTAGGTGGTGCCGGGGTGCTCGGCAGGTGGTTCAGGCGGGTCTGGCAGGTGGTTTCGGTCTGTTCGGGGTGTGGTTCCGGCATCTCAGGCACATGGTTCTGGCACGTCTGATAGGTGGTTCCGGCCGGCCCGACAGGTGTTTCCATGGTGTCCGCCAAGTGGTTCTGGCATAGCTGGCACGTGATGTTGGCGTGACCGGCAGGTGGTTCCAGCCAGCCCGGCAGGTGATTCCGAAGAGTTCACCAAATGGTTGCGGCGTAGCCGGCAGGTGATTTTGGCGTGTCCAGCAGGTGGTTTTGGCGAGTCGAGCAGGTGGTTCTGGCGTGCTCGGCAGGTGCTTCCGGTGTCATTGGCATGTGGTTCCGGCATGTAAGAGAGGTGGTTCCGCCATGCCCGGCAGGTGATTCCGGAGTGTTCGCCAAGTGGTTCTGGCGTAGCCGGCAGGTGATTTTCCATGTCCGGCAATGGTTCCGGCGAGTCGAGCCGGTGGTTCCGGCTTGTCCGGCAGGTGGTTCCGGCATGTCCGCCAGGTGGTTCTGGCATGTCCAGCACGTGGTTCCCGCATGCCCGGCAGGTGATTCCGGAGTGTCCGGCATTTGGTTCTGGCACCTCTGAGAGTTGGTTCCGGAATGCCTGGCATGTGATTCCGTAGTGTCTGCCGAGTGCTTCTGGCGTAGCCGGCAGTTGATTTTGGCGTGTCCACTAGGTGGTTCTGGGGAGTGGATCAGCTGGTTCCGGCATACTTGGCAGGTGGTACCGGCGTGTCCAGAACATGGTTCTGGCAAGTCTGAGAGGTGGTTCCGGCACGCCCGACAGGTGATCCCGGAGGATCCGCCCAGAGTTTCTGTCGTACCCGGCAGGTGATTTTGGTATGTCCGAAAGGTGTTTCTTGCGAGTCGAGCAGGTGGCTGAGGCATGCTCAGCTGGTGCTTCCGGCGTCTCTGGCACGTGGTTCTGGTGTGTCTGAGAGCTGGTTCTGGCATGTCCGGCAGATGATTCCGGAGTGTCCACCAAGTGGTTCTGGTATACCTGGCAGGTGATTTTGGCGTGTTAGGTAGGTGGTTCCGGCTAGTTGAGCAGGTGGATCAGGCGTGCTCGCCAGGGGGTTCAGGCGGGTCTGGCAGGTGGTTTCGGTCTGTTCGGGGAGTGGTTCCGGCATCTCAGGCACATGGTTCTGGCACGTCTGAGAGGTGGTTCCGGCCGGCCCGACAGGTGTTTCCGGAGTGTCTGCCAAGTGGTTGTGGCGTAGCGGAAAGGTGATGTTGGCGTGACCGGCAGGTGGTTCCAACCAGCCCGGCAGGTGATTCCGGAGTGTCTGCCGCGTGGTTGTGGCGTAGCCGGCAGGTGATTCTGGCGTGTCCAGCAGGTGGTTTCGGCGAGCTCGGCAGGCGGGACCGGCCTGTCCGGAACATGGTTCTGGCACGTCTGAGAGATGGTTCCGGCATGCCCGGCAGGTGATTCCGGAGTGTCCGGAATGTGGTTCTTTCACCTCTGAGAGGTGGTTCCGGCATGCCCGGCAGGTGGTTCCGGAGTGTCTGCCAAGTGGTTCTGGCGTAGCCAGCAGGTGATTCTGGCATGTCCAGCAGGTGGTTCTGAGGAGTGGATCAGGTGGTTCCGGCATACTCGGCAGGTGGTACAGGCGTGTCCGGAACATGGTTCTGGCAAGTCTGAGAGGGGGTTCCCGCATGCGCGACAGGTGATTCCGGAGTGTTCCCCAAGTGGTTCTGGCGTAGCTGGCAGGTCATTTTGCATGTCCGGCGGTGGTTCCGGCCAGTCGAGCCGGTGGTTCCGGCGTGTCCAGCAGGTGGTTCCCGTCTGTCTGGCAGGTGGTTCTGGAGTGTCCGGCATGAGGTTCGGGCACGTCAGATAGGTGGTTCCGGCCGGCCCGACAGGTGTTTCCATGGTGTCCGCCAAGTGGTTCTGGCATAGCTGGCAGGTGATATTGGCGTGACCGGCAGGTGGTTCCAGCCAGCCCGACAGGTGATTCCGAAGAGTTCACCAAATGGTTGTGGCGTAGCCGGCAGGTGATTTTGGCGTGTCCAGCAGGTGGTTTTGGCGAGTCGAGCAGGTGGTTCTGGCGTGCTCGGCAGGTGCTTCCAGTGTCATTGGCATGTGGTTCCGGCATGTCTGAGAGGTGGTTCCGCCATGCCCGGCAGGTGATTCCGGAGTGTTCGCCAAGTGGTTCTGGCATAGCCGGCAGGTGATTTTGCATGTCCAGCAAAGGTTCCGGCGAGTCGGGCCGGTGGTTCCGGCATGTCCGGCAGGTGGTTCCGGCATGCCCGGCAGGTGATTCCGGAGTGTCCGGCATGTTGTTCTGGCACCTCTGAGAGGTGGTTCCGGCATGCCCGTCAGGTGATACCGGAGTGTTCGCCAAGTGGTTCTGGCGTAGCCGGCAGGTGATTTGGCATGTCCGGCAATGGTTCCGGCCAGTCGAGCCGGTGGTTCCGGAATGTCCGGCAGGTGGTTCCGGCATGTCCGGCAGGTGGTTCCGGCATGTCCAGCACGTGGTTCCAGCATGCCCGGCAGGTGATTCCGGAGTGTCCGGCATGTGGTTCTGGCAGCTCTGAGAGGTGGTTCTGGCGTGCTCGGCAGGTGCTTCCGGTGTCATTGGCATGTGGTTCCGGCATGTCTGAGAGGTGGTTCCGCCATGCCCGGCAGGTGATTCTGGAGTGTTCGCCAAGTGGTTCTGGCGTAGCCGGCAGGTGATTTTGCATGTCCGGCAATGGTTCCGGCGAGTCGAGCCGGTGGTTCCGGCATGTCCGGCAAGTGGTTCCGGCATGCCCGGCAGGTGATTCCGGAGTGTTTGCCAAGTGGATCTGGAGTAGCCGGCAGGTCATTTTGCATGTCCGGCGGTGGTTCCGGCGATTCGAGACGGTGGTTCCGGCGTAGACGGCAGTTGATTTTGGCGTGTCCACTAGGTGGTTCTGGGGAGTGGATCAGCTGGTTCCGGCATACTCGGCAGGTGCTACCGGCGTGTCCAGAACATGGTTCTGGCAAGTCTGAGAGGTGGTTCTGGGACGCCCGACAGGTGATTCCGGAGCGTCCACCAAGTGTTTCTGGCGTACGCGGCAGGTGATTTTGGCATGTTCGACAGGTGTTTTTTGCGAGTCGAGCAGGTGGCTCAGGCATGCTCAGCTGGTGCTTCCGGCGTCTCTGGCAGGTGGTTCTGGTGTGTCTGAGAGCTGGTTCTGGCATGTCCGGCAGGTGATTCCGGAGTGTCCGGCATGTGGTTCTGGCACCTCTGAGAGGTGGTTCCGGCATGCCCGGCAGGTGATACCGGAGTGTCTGCCGAGTGGTTCTGGCACCTCTGAGAGGTGGTTCCGGCATGCCCAGCAGGTGATTCCGGAGTGTCCGGCATGTGGTTCTGGCACCTCTGTGAGTTGGTTCTGGCATGCCCAGCAGGTGATACCGGAGTGTCTGCCGAGTGGTTCTGGCACCTCTGAGAGGTGGTTCTGGCCGGCCGGAGAGGTGTTTCCGGAGTGTCCGCCAAGTTGTTCTGGCGTAGCTGAAAGGCGATGTTGGCGTGACCGGCAGGTGGTTCCAGCCAGCCCGGCAGGTGATTCTGGAGTGTCTGCCGTGTGGTTCTGGCGTAGCTGGCAGGTGATTTTGGCGTGTCCAGCAGGTGGTTCCGGCGAGCTCGGCAGGTGGTACCAGCGTGTCCGGAACATGGTTCTGGCACGTCTGAGAGATGGTTCCGGCATGCCCGGCAGGTGATTCCGGAGTGTCCGGCATGTGGTTCCGGCACCTCTGAGAGGTGGTTCCGATATGCCCGGCATGTGATACCGGAATGTCCAGCATTTGGTTCTGGCACCTCTGAGAGGTGGTTCCGGAATGCCTGGCATGTGATTCCGGAGTGTCTGCCGAGTGGTTCTGGCATAGCCGGCAGGTGATTTTGGCGTGTCCAGCATGTGGTTCCGGCGAGCTCAGCAGGTGGTTCCGGCATGTCCAGACATGGTTCTGGCACGTCTGAGAGATGGTTCCGGCATGCCCGGCAGGTGATTCCGGAGTGTCCGGCATGTGGTTCTGGCACCTCTGAGAGGTGGTTCCAGCATGCCCGGCAGTTGGTTATGGAGTGTCTGCCGAGTGGTTCTGGAGTAGCTGGCAGGTGATTCTGGCGTATCCAGCAGGTGGTTCTGGGGAGTGGATCAGGTGGTTCCGGCATACTTTGCAGGTGGTACCGGCGTGTCCGGAACTTGGTTCTGGCAAGTCTGAGAGGTGGTTCCGGCATGCCCGACAGGTGATTCCGGAGTGTTCGCCCAGTGGTTCCGGGGTAGCCGGCAGGTCATTTTGCATGTCCGGTGGTGGTTCCGGCGAGTCGAGCCGGTGTTTCCGGCGTGTCCAGCAGTTGTTTCCGATCTGTCCGGCAGGTGGTTCTGGCGTGACCGGCACGAGGTTTTGGCACGTCTGAGAGTTGGTTCCAGCATGCCCGACAGGTGATTCCGCAGTGTCCGCCACGTGGTTCTGGCGTACCCGGCAGGTGATTTTGGCGTGTCTGGCAGGTGTTTCTTGCAAGTCGAGCAGGTGGCTCAGGCATGCTCAGCTGGTGCTTCCAGCGCCTCTGGCACGTGGTTCTCGTGTGTCTGAGAGCTGGTTCCGGCATGCCCGGCAGGTGATTCCGGAGTGTCCGGCATGTGGTTCTGGTATACCTGGCAGGTGATTTTGGCATGTCAGTAAGTTGGTTCCGGCTAGTTGAGCAGGTGGATCAGGCGTGCTCGCCAGGGGGTTCAGGCGGGTCTGGCAGGTTGTTTCGGTCTGTTCAGGGAGTGGATCCGGAATCTCAGGCTCATGGTTCTGGCACGTCTGAGAGGTGGTTCCGGCCGGCCCGACAGGTGTTTCCATGGTGTCCGCCAAGTGGTTCTGGCATAGCTGGCAGGTGATGTTGGCGTGACCGGCAGGTGGTTCCAGCAAGCCCGGCAGGTGATTCCGAAGTGTTCACCAAATGGTTGTGGCGTAGCGGGAAGGTGATTTTGGCGTGTCCATCAGGTGGTTTTGGCGAGTCGAGCAGGTGGTTCTGGCGTGCTCGGCAGGTGCTTCTGGTGTCATTGGCATGTGGTTCCGGCATGTCTGAGAGGTGGTTCCGCCATGCCCGGCAGGTGATTCCGGAGTGTTCGCCAAGTGCTTCTGGCGTAGCCGGCAGATGATTTTGCATGTCCGGCAATGGTTCCGGCGAGTCGAGCCGGTGGTTCCAGCATGTCCGGCAGGTGGTTCCGGCATGCCCGGCAGGTGATTCCGGAGTGTCCGGCATGTGGTTCTGGCACCTCTGAGAGGTTGCTCTGGCATGCCCGGCAGGTGATACCGGAGTGTCCGGCATTTGCTTCTGGCACCTCTGAGATGTGGTTCCGGGATGCCTGGCATGTGATTCCGGAGTGTCTGCCGAGTGGTTCTGGCGTGTCCAGCAGGTGTTTCCGGTCTGTCCCTCAGGTGGTTGTGGCGTGTCCGGCACGAGGTTCTGGCATGTCTGAGAGTTGGTTCCGGCATGCCCGACAGGTGATTCCGGAGTGTCCGCCAAGTGGTTCTGGAGTGGCTGAAAGGTGATGTTGGCGTGACCGGCAGGTGGTTCCAGCCAGCCCGGCAGGTGATTCCGGAGTGTCTGCCGAGTGGTTCTGGCGTAGCCGGCAGGTGACATTGGCGTGTCCAGCATGTGGTTCCGGCGAGCTCGGCAGGTGGTACCGGCGTGTCTGGATCATGGTTCTGGCACGTCTGAGAGATGGTTCCGGCTTGCCCGGCAGGTGATTTCGGAGTGTCCGGCATGTGGTTCTGGCACCTCTGAGAGGTGGTTCCGGCATGCCGGACAGGTGATTCCGGAGTGTTCGCCAAGTGGTTCTGGCGTAGCCGGCAGGTCATTTTGCATGTCCGGCGGGGGTTCCGGCGAGTCGAGCCGGTGGTTCCGGCGTAGCCGGCAGTTGATTTTGGTGTGTCCACTAGGTGGTTCTGGGGAGTGGATCAGCTGGTTCCGGCATACTCGGCAGGTGGTCCCGGCGTGTCCAGAACATGGTTCTGGAAATTCTGAGAGGTGGTTCCGGCACGCCCGACACGTGATTCCGGAGCGTCCGCCAAGTGTTTCTGGCGTACCCGGCAGGTGATTTTGGCATGTCCGACAGGTGTTTCTTGCGAGTCGAGCACGTGGCTCAGGCATGCTCAGCTGGTGCTTCCGGCGTCTCTGGCACGTGGTTCTGGTGTGTCTGAGAGCTGGTTCCGGCATGTCCGGCAGATGATTCCGGAGTGTCCACCAAGTGGTTCTGGTATACCGGCAGGTGATTTTGGCGTGTCATGAAGGTGGTTGCGGCTAGTTGAGCAGGTGGATCAGGCGTGCTCGCCAGTGGGTTCAGGCGGTTCTGGCAGGTGGTTTCGGTCTGTTCGGGGAGTGGTTCCGGCATCTCAGGCACATGGTTCTGGCACGTCTGAGAGGTGGTTGCGGCCGGCCCGACAGGTGTTTCCGGAGTGTCCGCCAAGTGGTTCTGGCGTAGCCGAAAGTTGATGTTGGCGTGACCGGCAGGTGGTTCCAGCCAGCGCAGCAGGTGATTCCGGAGTGTCTGCCGAGTGGTTCTGGCGTAGCCGGCAGGTGATTTTGGGGTGTCCAGCAGGTGGTTCCGGCGAGCTCGGCAGGTGGTACCGGCGCGTCCGGAACATGGTTCTGGCACGTCTGAGAGATGGTTCCGGCATGCCCGGCAGGTGATTCCGGAGTGTCCGGCATGTGGTTCTGGCAGCTCTGAGAGGTGGTTCCGGCATGCCCGGCAGGTGGTTCCGGAATGTCTGATGAGTGGTTCTGGCATAGCCGGCAGTTGATTCTGGCGTGTCCAGCATGTGGTTCTGTGGAGTGGATCATGTGGTTCCGGCATACTCGGCAGTTGGTAACGGCGTTTCCGGAACATGGTTCTGGCAAATCTGAGAGGCGGTTCCGGCATGCCCAACAGTTGATTCCGGAGTGTTCGCCAAGTGGTTCTGGCGTAGCCGGCAGGTCATTTTGCATGTCTGGCGGTGGTTGCGGCGAGTCGAGCCGGTGGTTCATGCGTGTCAGGCAGGTGGTTCTGGGGTGACCGCACGAGGTTCTGGCACGTCTGAGAGTTGGTTCCGGCATGCCCGACAGGTAATTCCGGGGTGTCCGCCACGTGGGTCTTGCGTAGCCGGCAGGTGATTTTGGTGTGTCCAGCAGGTGGTTTTGGCGAGTCGAGCAGGTGGTTCTGGCGTGCTCGGCAGGTTCTGCCGGTGTCATTGGCATGTGGTTCCGGCATATCTGAGAGGTGGTTCCGGCATGCCCGGCAGGTGGTTCCGGAGTGTCTGTCGAGTGGTTCTGGAGCCAGCCCGGCAGGTGATTCCGAAGAGTTCACCAAATGGTTGTGGCGTAGCCGGCAGGTGATTTTGGCGTGTCTGGAATGTGGTTCCGGCTAGTTGAGCAGGTGGATCAGGCGTGCTCGCCAGGGGGTTCAGGCGGGTCTGGCAGGTGGTTTCGGTCTGTTCGGGGAGTGGTTCCGGCACCTCAGGCACATGGTTCTGGCACGTCTGAGAGATGGTTCCAGCATGCCCGGCAGGTGATTCCGGAGTGTCCGGCACGTGGTCCTGGCACCTCTGAGAGGTGGTTCCGGCATGCCCGGCAGGTGATACCGGAGTCTCCGGCATTTGGTTCTGGCACCTCTGAGAGGTGGTTCCGGAATGCCTGCCATGTGATTCCGGAGTGTCTGCCGAGTGGTTCTGGCGTAGCCGGCAGTTGATTTTGGCGTGTCCACGAGGTGGTTCTGGGGAGTGGATCAGGTGGTTCCGGCATACTCTGCAGGTTGTACCGGCGTGTCCGGAACATGGTTCTCTCAAGTCTGAGAGGTGGTTCCGGCCGGCCCGACAGGTGTTTCAGGAGTGTCCGCCAAGTGGTTCTGGCGTAGCTGAAAGGTGGTGTTGGCGTGACCGGCATGTGGTTCCAGCCAGCCCGGCAGGTGAATCTGGAGTGTCTGCCGAGTGGTTCTGGCGTAGCCGGCAGGTGATTTTGTCGTTTCCAGCGGGTGGATTTGGCGAGTGGAGCCGGTGGTTCCAGCATGTCCAGCAGGTGGTTCCGGCATGGCCGGCAGGTGATTCCGGAGTGTCCGGCATGTGGTTCTGGCACCTCTGAGAGGTGGTTCCGGCATGCCCTGCTGGTGATACCGGAGTGTCCGGCATTTGGTTCTGGCACCTCTGAGAGGTGGTTCCGGAATGCCTGGCATGTGATTCTGGAGTGTCTGCCGAGTGGTGCTGGCGTAGCCGGCAGGTGATTTAGGCGTGTCCAGCAGGTGGTTCCGGCGAGCTCGGCAGGTGGTACCGGCGTGTCCGGAACATGGTTCTGGCACGTCTGAGAGATTGTTCCGGCATGCCCGGCAGGTGATTCCGGAGTGACCGGCATGTGGTTCTGGCACCTCTGAGAGGTGGTTCTGGAATGCCTGGCATGTGATTCCGGAGTGTCTGCCGAGTGGTTCTGGCGTAGCCGGCCGTTGATTTTGGCGTGTCCACTAGGTGGTTCTGGGGAGTGGATCAGCTGGTTCCAGCATACTCGGCAGGTGGTACCGGCGTGTCCAGAACATGGTTCCGGCAAGTCTGAGAGGTGGTTCCGGCATGCCCGACAGGTGATTCCGGAGCTTCCGCCAAGTGTTTCTGGCGTACCCGGCAGGTGATTTTGGCATATCCGACAGGTGTATCTTGCGAGTCGAGCAGGTGGCTCAGGAATGCTCAGCTGGTGCTTCCAGCGCCTCTGGCACGTGGTTCTGGTGTGTCTGAGAGCTGCTTCCGGCATGCCCGGCAGGTGATTCCGGAGTGTCCAGCATGTCGTTCTGGTATACCTGGCAGGTGATTTTGGCGTGTCAGTAAGTTGGTTCCGGCTAGTTGAGCAGGTGGATCAGGCGTGCTCTCCAGGGGGTTCTGGCGTGCTCGGCAGGTGCTTCCGGTGTCATTGGCATGTGGTTTTGGCATGTCTGAGAGGAGGTTCCGCCATGCCTGGCAGGTGATTCCGAAGTGTTCGCCAAGTGGTTCTGGCGTAGCCGGCAGGTGATTTTGCATGTCTGGCAATGGTTCCGGCGAGTCGAGCCGGTGGTTCCGGCATGTCCGGCAGGTGGTTCCGGCCTGCCCGGCAGGTGATTCCGGAGTGTCCGGCATGTGGTTCTGGCAGCTCTGAGAGGTGGTTCCGGCATGCCCGGCAGGTGATACCGGAGTGTCCGGCATGTGGTTCTGGCACCTCTGAGAGGTTGCTCTGGTATGCCCGGCAGGTGATACCGGAGTGTCCGGCATTTGGTTCTGGCACCTCTGTGAAGTGGTTCCGGGATGCCTGGCATGTGATTCTGGAGTGTCTGCCGAGTGGTTCTGGCATGTCCAGCAGGTGTTTCCGGTCTGTCCGGCAGGTGGTTGTGGCGTGTCCGGAACGAGGTTCTGGCACGTCTGAGAGTTGGTTCCGGCATGCCCGACAGGTGATTCCGGAGTGTCCGCCACGTGGTTCTGGCGTACCCGGCAGGTGATTTTGGCGTGTCTGGCAGGTGTTTCTTGCAAGTCGAGCATTTGGCTCAGGCATGGTTAGCAGGTGCTTCCGGCGTGTCTGGCACGTGGTTCTGGTGTGTCTGAGAGCTGGTTCTGGCAGGTCCGGCAGATGATTCTGGAGTGTCCACCAAGTGGTTGTGGCATACCCGGCAGGTGATATTAGCGTGTCAGGTAGGTGGTTCCAGCGAGTCGAGTAGGTGGTTCCGGCGTGCTTGGCAGGTGGTTCAGGCGGGTCTTGCAGGTGGTTTCGGTCTGTTCGGGGAGTGGTTCCGGCATCTCTGGCACATGGTTCTGTCACGTCTGATAGGTGGTTCCGGGCGGCCCGACAGGTGTTTCCATGGTGTCCGCCATGTGGTTCTGGCATAGCTGGCAGGTGATGTTGGCGTGACCGGCAGGTGGTTCCAGCCAGCCCAGCAGGTGATTCCGAAGAGTTCACCAAATGGTTGTGGCGTATCCGGCAGGTGATTTTGGCGTGTCCAGCAGGTGGTTTTGGCGAGTCGAGCAGGTGGTTCTGGCGTGCTCGGCAGGTGCTCCCGGTGTCATTGGCATGTGGTTCCGGCATGTCTGAGAGGTGGTTCCGCAATGCCCGGCAGGTGATTCCGGAGTGTTCGCCAAGTGGTTCTGGCGTAGCCGGCAGGTGATTTTGCATGTCCGGCAATGGTTCCTGCGAGTCAAGCCGGTGGTTCCGCCATGTCCAGCAGGTGGTTCCGGACTGACTGGCAGGTGATTACGGAGTGTCCGGCATGTGGTTCTGGCACCTCTGAGAGGAGGTTCCGGCATGTCTGGCCTGAGATTCCGGAGTGTCTGCCGAGTGGTTCTGGCGTAGCCGGCAGGTGATTTTGGCGTGTCCAGCATGTGGTTCCGGCGAGCTCGGCAGGTGGTACCGGCGTGTCCGGAACATGGTTCTGGCACGTCTGAGAGATGGTTCCGGCATGCCCGGCAGGTGATTCCGGAGTGTCCGGCATGTGGTTCTGGCACCTCTGAGAGGTGGTTCCGGCATGCCCGACAGGTGATTCCCGAGTGTTCGCCAATTGGTTGTGGCGTAGCCGGCAGGTCACTTTGCATGTCTGGCTGTGGTTCCGGCGAGTCGAGCCGGTGGTTCCGGCATAGCCGGCAGTTGATTTTGGCGTGTCCACTAGGTGGTTCTGGGGAGTGGATCAGCTGCTTCCGGCATACTCGGCAGGTGGTACCCGCGTGTCCAGAACATGGTTCTGGCCAGTCTGAGAGGTGGTTCCGGCACACCCGACATGTGATTCCGGAGCGTCCGCCAAGTGTTTCTGGCGTACCCGGCAGGTGATTCCGGAGTGTCCGGCATGTCGTTCTGGCACCTCTGAGAGGTGGTTCTGGCATGCCCGGCAGGTATTTCCAGAGTGTCTGCCGAGTGGTTGTGGCGTAGTCGGCAGGTGATTCTGGCGTGTCCAGCTGGTGGTTGTGGGGAGTGGATAAGGTGGTTCCGGCATACTCGGCAGGTGGTACCGGCGTGTCCGGAACATGGTTCTGGCAAGTCTGAGAGGCGGTTCCGGCATGCCCGACAGGTGATTCCGGAGTGTTCGCCAAGTGGTTCTGGCGTAGCCGGCAGGTCATTTTGCTTGTCCGGCGGTGGTTCCCGCGAGTCAAGCCGGTGGTTCCGGCGTGTCTGGCAGGTGTTTCCGGTCTGTCCGGCAGGTGGTTCTGGCGTGTCCGGCACGAGTTCCTGGCACGTCTGAGAGTTGGTTCCGGCATGCCCGACAGGTGATTCCGGAGTGTCTGCCACGTGGTTCTCGCATACCCGGCAGGTGATTTTGGCGTGTCTGGCAGGTGTTTCTTGCAAGTCGAGCATGTGGCTCAGGCATGCTCAGCAGGTGCTTCCGGCGTGTCCGGCACGTGGTTTTGGTGTGTCAGACGGCTGGTTCTGGCATTTCCGGTAGATGATTCCGGAGTGTCCAGCAAGTGGTTTTTGTAGACCTGGCAGGTGATATTGGCGTGTCTGGAAGGTGGTTCCGGCTAGTTGAGCAGGTGGATCAGGCGTGCTATACAGGGGGTTCAGGCGGGTCTGGCAGGTGGTTTCGGTCTGTTCGGGGTGTGGTTCTGGCATCTCAGGCACATGGTTCTGGCACGTCTGAGAGGTGGTTGCGGCCGGCTCTACAGGTGTTTCCGGAGTGTCCGCCAAGTGGTTCCGGCGTATCTGAAAGGTCATGTTGGCGTGAACGGCAGGTGGTTCCAGCCAGCCCGGCAGGTGATTCCGGAGTGTCTGCTGAGTGGTTCTGGCGTAGCCGGAAGGTGATTTTGGCGTGTCCAGCAGGTGGTTCCGGCGAGCTCGGCAGGTGGTACCGGCGTGTCCGGAACATGGTTCTGGCACGTCTGAGAGATGGTTCCGGCATGCCCGGCAGCTGATTCCGGAGTGTCCGGCATGTGGTTCTGGCACCTCTGAGAGGTGGTTCCGGCATGCCCGGCTGGTGGATGCGGAGTGTCTGCCGAGTGGTTCTGGCGTAGCCGGCAGGTGATTCTGGCGTGTCCAGCAGGTGGTTCTGGGGAGTGGATCAGGTGGTTCTGGCATACTCGGCAGGTGGTACCGGCGTGTCCGGAACATGGTTCTGGCAAGTCGGAGAGGTGGTTCCGGCATGCCCGGGAGGTGATTCCGGAGTCTTTGCTAAGTGGTTCTGGCGTAGCCGGCAGGTGATTTTGGCGTGTCCACTAGGTGGTTCTGGGTAGTGGAGCAGCTGGTTCCGGCACGCCCGACAGGTGATTCCGGAGCGTCCGCCAAATGTTTCTGGCGTACCCGGCAGGTGACTTTGGCATGTCCGACAGGTGTTTCTTGCGAGTCGAGCAGGTGGCTCAGGCATGCTCAGCTGGTGCTTCCGTCGTCTCTGGCACGTGGTTCTGGTGTGTCTGAGAGCTGGTTCTGGCATGTCCGGCAGATGATTCCGGAGTGTCCACCAAGTGGTTCCGGTAGACCTGGCAGGTGATTTTGGCGTGTCAGGAAGGTGGTTCCGGCTAGTTGTGCAGGTGGATCAGGAGTGCTCGCCAGTGGGTTCAGGCGGGTCTGGCAGGTGGTTTCGGTCTGTTCGGGGAGTGATTTCGGCATCTCAGGCTCATGGTTCTGTCAAGTCTGAGAGGTGGTTCCGGCCGGCTCGACAGGTGTTTCCATAGTGTCCGCCAAGTTGTTCTGGCATAGCTGACAGGTGATGTTGGCATGACCAGCAGGTGGTTCCAGCAAGCCCGGCAGGTGATTCCGAAGAGTTCACAAAATGGGTGTGGCGTAGCCGGCAGGTGATTTTGGCGTGTCCAGCAGGTGGTTCCGGCGAGCTCGGCAGGTGGTACCAGCGTGTCCGGAACATGGTTCTGGCAAGTCTGAGAGATGGTTCCGGCATGCCAGTCAGGTGATTCTGGAGTGTCCGGCATGTGGTTCTGGCACCTCTGAGAGGTCGTTCCGGCATGCCCGGCAGGTGATTCCGGAGTGTCCGGCATGTGGTTCTGGCACCTCTGAGAGGTGGTTCCGGCATGCCCGTCAGGTGATACCGGAGTATTCGCCAAGTGGTTCTGGCATAGCCGGCAGGTGATTTTGCATGTCCGGCAATGGTTCCTGCGAGTCGAGCCGGTGGGTCCGCCATGTCCAGCAGGTGGTTCCGGACTGACCGGCAGGTGATTCCGGAGTGTCCGGCATGTGGTTCTGGCACCTCTGAGAGGTGGTTCCGGCATGTCTGGCCTGAGATTCCGGAGTGTCTGCCGAGTGGTTCTGGCGTAGCCGGCAGGTGATTTTGGCGTGTCCAGCATGTGGTTCCGGCGAGCTCGGCAGGTGGTACCGGCGTGTCCGGAACATGGTTCTGGCAGGTCTGAGAGATGGTTCCGGCATGCCCGGCAGGTGATTCCGGAGTGTCCGGCATGTGGTTCTGGCACCTCTGAGATGTGGTTCCGGCATGCCCTACAGGTGATTCCCGAGTGTTCGCCAATTGGTTGTGGCGTAGCCGGCAGGTCACTTTGCATGTCTGGCTGTGGTTCCGGCGAGTCGAGCCGGTGGTTCCGGCATAGCCGGCAGTTGATTTTGGCGTGTCCACTAGGTGGTTCTGGGGAGTGGATCAGCTGCTTCCGGCATACTCGGCAGGTGGTACCCGCGTGTCCAGAACATGGTTCTGGCCAGTCTGAGAGGTGGTTCCGGCACACCCGACAGGTGATTCCGGAGCGTCCGCCAAGTGTTTCTGGCGTACCCGGCAGGTGATTCCGGAGTGTCCGGCATGTCGTTCTGGCACCTCTGAGAGGTGGTTCTGGCATGCCCGGCAGGTATTTCCAGAGTGTCTGCCGAGTGGTTGTGGCGTAGTCGGCAGGTGATTCTGGCGTGTCCAGCTGGTGGTTGTGGGGAGTGGATAAGGTGGTTCCGGCATACTCGGCAGGTGGTACCGGCGTGTCCGGAACATGGTTCTGGCAAGTCTGAGAGGCGGTTCCGGCATGCCCGACAGGTGATTCCGGAGTGTTCGCCAAGTGGTTCTGGCGTAGCCGGCAGGTCATTTTGCATGTCCAGCGGTGGTTTCGGTGAGTCGAGCCGGTGTTTCCGGGTGTCCGGCAGGTGGTTCTGTCGTGACCGGCACGAGGTTCTGGCACATCTGAGAGTTGGTTCTGGCATGCCCGACAGGTGATTCCGGAGTGTCAGCCACATGGTTCTGGCATACCCGGCAGGTGATTTTGGCGTGTCTGGCAGGTGCTTCTTTCAAGTCGAGCATTTGGCTCAGGCATTCTCAGCAGGTGCTTCTGGCGTGTCCGGCACGTGGTTCTGGTGTGTCTGAGAGCTGGTTCTGGCATGTCCGGCAGATGATTCCGGAGTGTCCACCAAGTGGTTGTGGCATACCCGGAAGGTGATTTTAGCGTGTCAGGTAGGTGGTTCCAGCGAGTCGAGTAGGTGGTTCCGGCGTGCTCGGCAGGTGGTTCAGGCGGGTCTGGCAGGTGGTTTCGGTCTGTTCGGGGTGTGGTTCCGGCATCTCAGGCACATGGTTCTGGCACGTCTGATAGGTGGTTCCTGCCGGCCCGACAGGTGTTTCCATGGTGTCCGCCAAGTGGCTCTGGCATAGCTGGCAGGTGATGTTGGCGTGACCGGCAGGTGGTTCCAGCCAGCCCGGCAGGTGATTCCGAAGTGTTCTCCAAATGGTTGTGGCGTAGCCGGAAGGTGATTTTGGCGTGTCCAGCAGGTGGTTCCGGCGAGCTCGGCCGGTGGTACCAGCGTGTCCAGAACATGGTTCTGGCACGTCTGAGAGATGGTTTCGGCATGCCCGGCAGGTGATTCGGGAGTGTCCGGCATGTGGTTCTGGCACCTCTGAGAGGTGGTTCTGGCATGCCCCGCAGGTGATTCCGCAGTGTCCGGCATGTCGTTCTGGCACCTCTGAGAGGTGGTTCCGGCATGCCCGGCAGGTGGTTCCGGAATGTCTGCCGAGTGGTTCTGGCGTAGTCGGCAGGTGATTCTGGCGTGTCCAGAAGGTGGTTCTGGGGAGTGGATCAGGTGGTTCCGGCATACTCGGCAGGTGGTACCGGCGTGTCCGGAACATGGTTCTGGCAAGTCTGAGAGGCGGTTCCGGCATGCCCGACAGGTGATTCCGGAGTGTTCGCCAAGTGGTTCTGGCGTAGCCGGCAGGTCATTTTGCATGTCCAGCAGGTGGTTCCGGCATGCCCGGCAGATGATTCCGGAGTGTCCACCAAGTGGTTCTGGTCTACCTGGCAGGTGATTTTGGCGCGTCAGGAAGTTGGTTCCGGCTAGTGGAGCAGGTGGATCAGGCGTGCTCGCCAGGGGGTTCAGGCGGGTCTGGCAGGTGGTTTCGGTCTGTTCGGGGAGTGGTTCCGGCATCTCAGGCACATGGTTCTGGCACGTCTGAGAGGTGGTTCCGGCCAGCCCGAAAGGTGTTTCCGGAGTGTCCACCAAGTGGTTCTGGCGTAGCTGAAAGGTGATGTTGGCGTGACCGGCAGGTGGTTCCAGCCAGCCCGGCAGGTGATTCCGGAGTGTCTGCCGAGTGGTTCTGGCGTAGCCGGGAGGTGATTTTGGCGTGTCCAGCAGGTGGTTTTGGCGAGTCGAGTAGGTGGTTCTGGCGTGCTCGGCAGGTGCTTCTGGTGTCATTGGCATGTGGTTCCGGCATGTTTGAGAGGTGGTTCCGCCATGCCCGGCAGGTGATTCCGGAGTGTCCGGGATTTGGTTCTGGCACCTCTGAGAGGTGGCTCCGGAATGCCTGGCATGTGATTCCGGAGTGTCTGCCGAGTGGTTCTGGCATGCCCGACAGGTGATTCCGGAGTGTCCGGCATTTAGTTCTCGCACCTCTGAGAGGTGGTTCCGGCATGCCCGACAGGTGATTCCGGAGTGTCCGGCATTTAGTTCTCGCACCTCTGAGAGGTGGTTCCGGCATGCCCGACAGGTGATACCGGAGTGTCCGGCATTTAGTTCTCGCACCTCTGAGAGGTGGTTCCGGAATGCCTGGCATGTGACACCGGAGTGTCTGCCGAGTGGTTCTGGCGTAGCCGGCAGATGATTTTGGCGTGTCCACTAGGTGGTTCTGGGGAGTGGATCAGCTGGTTCCGGCATACTCGGCAGGTGGTACCGGCGTGTCCAGAACATGGTTCTGGCAAGTCTGAGAGGTGGTTCCGGAACGCCCGACAGGTGATCCCGGAGCGTCCGCCAAGAGTTTCTGTCGTACCCGGCATGTGATTTTGGTATGTCCGAAAGGTGTTTCTTGCGAGTCGAGCAGGTGGCTGAGGCATGCTCAGCTGGTGCTTCCGGCGTCTCTGGCACGTGTTTCTGGTGTGTCTGAGAGCTGGTTCTGGCATGTCCGGCAGATGATTCCGGAGTGTCCACCAAGTGGTTCTGGTATACCTGGCAGGTGATTTTGGCGTGTTAGGTAGGTGGTTCCGGCTAGTTGAGCAGGTGGATCAGGCGTGCTCGCCAGGGGGTTCAGGCGGGTCTGGCAGGTCGTTTTGGTCTGTTCGGGGAGTGGTTCCGGCATCTCAGGCACATGGTTCTGGCACGTCTGAGAGGTGGTTCCGGCCGGCCAGACAGGTGTTTCCGGAGTGTCCGCCAAGTGGTTGTGGCGTAGCGGAAAGGTGATGTTGGCGTGACCGGCAGGTGGTTCCAACCAGCCCGGCAGGTGATTCCGGAGTGTCTGCCGCGTGGTTGTGGCGTAGCCGGCAGGTGATTCTGGCGTGTCCAGCAGGTGGTTTCGGCAAGCTCGGCAGGCGGTACCGGCCTGTCCGGAACATGGTTCTGGCACGTCTGAGAGATGGTTCCGGCATGCCCGGCAGGTGATTCCGGAGTGTCCGGAACGTGGTTCTTTCACCTCTGAGAGGTGGTTCCGGCATGCCCGGCAGGTGGTTCCGGAGTGTCTGCCGAGTGGTTCTGGCGTAGCCGGCAGGTGATTCTGGCATGTCCAGCAGGTGGTTCTGAGGAGTGGATCAGGTGGTTCCGGCATACTCGGCAGGTGGTACCGGCGTGTCCGGAACATGGTGCTGGCATGTCTGAGAGGGGGTTCCCGCATGCGCGACAGGTGATTCCGGAGTGTTCCCCAAGTGGTTCTGGCGTAGCCGGCAGGTCATTTTGCATGTCCGGCGGTGGTTCCGGCCAGTCGAGCCGGTGGTTCCGGCGTGTCCAGCAGGTGGTTCCCGTCTTTCCGGCAGGTGGTTCTGGAGTGTCCGGCACGAGGTTCGGGCACGTCAGATAGGTGGTTCCGGCCGGCCCGACAGGTGTTTCCATGGTGTCCGCCAAGTGGTTCTGGCATAGCTGGCAGGTGATATTGGCGTGACCAGCAGGTGGTTCCAGACAGCCCGGCAGGTGATTCCTAAGAGTTCACCAAATGATTGTGGCGTAGCCGGCATGTGATTTTGGCGTGTGCAGCAGGTGTTTAAGGTTGTCCGGCAGGTGGTTCTGGTGTGACCGGCACGAGGTTCTGGGACGTCTGAGAGTTGGTTCCGGCACGCCCGACAGCTGATTCCGGAGTGTCCGCCACGTGGTTCTGGCGTACCCGGCAGGTGATTTTGGCGTGTCTGGCAGGTGTTTCTTGAAAGTCGAGCATTTGGCTCAGGCATGCTCAGCAGGTGCTTCCGGCGTCTCTGGCACGTGGTTCTGGTGTGTCTGAGAGCTGGTTCTGGCATGTCCGGCAGATGATTCCGGAGTGTCCACCAAGTGGTTCTGGTATACCTGGCAGGTGATTTTGGCGTGTCAGGAAGGTGGTTCTGGCTAGTTGAGCAGGTGGATCAGGCGTGCTCGCCAGGGGGTTCAGGCGGGTGTCGCAGGTGGTTTCGGTCTTTTCGGGGTGTGGTTCCGGCATCTCAGGCACATGGTTCTGGCACGTCTGAGAGGTGGTTCCGGCCGGCCCGACAGGTGTTTCCATGGTGTCCGCCAAGTGGTTCTGGCATAGCTGGCAGGTGATGTTGGCGTGACCGGCAGGTGGTTCCAGCCAGCCCGACAGGTGATTCCGAAGAGTTCACCAAATGGTTGTGGCGTAGCCGGCAGGTGATTTTGGCGTGTCCAGCAGGTGGTTTTGGCGAGTCGAGCAGGTGGTTCTGGCGTGCTCGGCAGGTGCTTCCAGTGTCATTGGCATGGGGTTCCGGCATGTCTGAGAGGTGGTTCCGCCATGCCCGGCAGGTGATTCCGGAGTGTTCGCCAAGTGGTTCTGGCGTAGCCGGCAGGTGATTTTGCATGTCCGGCAAAGGTTCCGGCGAGTCGGGCCGGTGGTTGCGGCATGTCCGGCAGGTGGTTCCGGCATGCCCGGCAGGTGGTTCCGGAATGTCCGGCAGGTGGTTCCGGCATGTCCGGCAGGTGGTTCTGGCATGTCAAACACGTGGTTCCAGCATGCCCGGCAGGTGATTCCGGAGTGTCCAGCATGTGGTTCTGGCAGCTCTGAGATGTGGTTCCGGAATGCCTGGCATGTGATTCCGGAGTGTCTGCCGAGTGGTTCTGGCACAGCCGGCAGGTGATTTTGGCGTGTCCAGCAGGTGGTTCCGGTCTGTCCGGCAGGTGGTTCTGGCGTGACCGGCACGAGGTTCTGGCACGTCTGAGAGTTGGTTCCGGCATGCCCGACAGGTGATTCCGGAGTGTCCGGCATGTGGTTCTGGAACCTCTGAGAGGTGGTTCTGGCATGCCCGGCAGGTGATTCCGGAGTGTGTGGCATGTGGTTCTGGCACCTCTGAGAGGTGGTTCCGGCATGCCCGGCAGGTGATTCCGGAGCGTCCGCCAAGTGTTTCTGGCGTACCCGGCAGGTGATTTTGGCATGTCCGACAGGTGTTTCTTGCGAGTCGAGCAGGTGGCTCAGGCATGCTCAGCTGGTGCTTCCGGCGTCTCTGGCACGTGCTTCTGGTGTGTCTGAGATCTGGTTCTGGCATGTCCGGGAGATGATTCCGGAGTGTCCACCAAGTGGTTCTGGTATACCTGGCAGGTGATTTTAGCGTTTCCAGCAGGTGGTTCCGGCGCGCTCGGCAAGTGGTACCGGCGTGTCCGGAACATGGTTCTGGCACGTCTGAGACATGGTTCCGGCATGCCCGGCAGGTGATTCCGGAGTGTCCGGCATGTGGTTCTGGCACGTCTGAGAGGTGGTTCCGGCCGGCCGGAGAGGTGTTTCCGGAGTGTCCGCCAAGTGGTTCTGGTGTAGCTGAAAGGTGATGTTGGCGTGACCGGCAGGTGGTTCCAGCCAGCCCGGCAGGTGGTTCCGGAGTGTCTGCCGTGTGGTTCTCGCATAGCTGGCAGGTGATTTTGGCGTGTCCAGCAGGTGGTTCCGGCGAGCTCGGTAGGTGGTACCAGCGTGTCCGGAACATGGTTCTGGCACGTCTGAGAGATGGTTCCGGCATGCCCGGCAGGTGATTCCGGAATGTCCGGCATATGGTTCTGGCACCTCTGAGAGGTGGTTCCCTCATGCCCGGCAGGTGATTCTGGAGTGTCCGGCACATGGTTCTGGCACCTCTAATAGGTGGTTACGGCGTGCCCGGCAGGTGGTTCCGGAGTGTCTGGCGAGTGGTTCTGGCGTAGTCGGCAGGTGATTCTGGCGTGTCCAGCAGGTGGTTCTGGGGAGTGGATCATGTGGTTTCGGCATACTCGGCAGGTGGTACCGGCGTGTCCGGAACATGGTTCTGGCAAGTCTGAGAGGCGGTTCCGGAATGTCCGACAGGTGATTCCGGAGTGTTCGCCAAGTGGTTCTGGCGTAGCCGGCAGGTCATTTTGCATGTCCGGCGGTGGTTCCGGCGAGTCGAGCCGGTGGTTCCGGCGTGTCAGGCAGGTGCTTCTGGCGTGACCGGCACGTCTGAGAGTTGGTTCCGGCATGCCCGACAGGTGATTCCGGAGTGTCCGCCACGTGGTTCTGGCGTACCCGGCAGGTGATTTTGGCGTGTCTGGCAGGTGTTTCTTGCAAGTCGAGCATTTGGCTCAGGCATGCTCAGCAGGTGCTTCCGGCGTGTCTGGCACGTGGTTCTGGTGTGTCTGAGAGCTGGTTCTGGCATGTCCGGCAGATGATTCCGGAGTGTCCACCAAGTGGTTGTGGCATACCCGGCAGGTGATTTTAGCGTGTCAGGTAGGTGGTTCCAGCGAGTCGAGTAGGTGGTTCTGGCATGCTCGGCAGGTGGTTCAGGCGGGTCTGGCAGGTGGTTTCGGTCTGTTCGGGGAGTGCTTCCGGCATCTCAGGCACATGGTTCTGGCACGTCTGAGAGGTGGTTCCGGCCCGCCCGACAGGTGTTTCCATGGTGTCCGCCAAGTGGTTCTGGCATAGCTGGCAGGTGATGTTGGCGTGACCGGCAGGTGGTTCCAGCAAGCCCGGCAGGTGATTCCGATGATTTCACCAAATGGTTGTGGCGTAGGCGGCAGGTGATTTTGGCGTGTCCAGCAGGTGGTTTTGGCGAGTCGAGCAGGTGGTTCTGGCGTGCTCGGAAGATGCTTCCGGTGTCATTGTCATGTGGTTCCGGTATGTCTGAGAGGTGGTTCCGGCATGCCCGGCAGGTGGTTCCAGAGTGTCTGCCGAGAGGTTCTGGAGCCAGCCCGGCAGGTGATTCCGAATAGTTCACCAAATGGTTGTGGCGTAGCCGGCAGGTGATTTTGGCGTGTCAGGAAGATAGTTCCGGCTAGTTGAGCAGGTGGATCAGGCGTGCTCGCCAGGGGGTTCAGGCGGGTCTGGCAGGTGGTTTCAGTCTGTTCGGGGAGTGGTTCCGGCATCTCAGGCACATGGTTCTGGCACTTCTGAGAGGTGGTTCCTGCCGGCCGCAGAGGTGTTTCCGGAGTGTCCGCCAAGTGGTTCTGGGGTAGCTGAGAGGTGATGTTGGCGTGACCGGCAGGTGGTTCCTGCCAGCCCGGCAGGTGATTCCGGAGTGTCTGCTGAGTGGTTCTGGCGTAGCCGGAAGGTGATTTTGGCGTGTCCAGCAGGTGGTTCCGGCGAGCTCGGCAGGTGGTACCGGCGTGTCCGGAACATGGTTCTGGCACGTCTGAGAGATGGTTCCGGCATGCCCAGCAGCTGATTCCGGAGTGTCCGGCATGTGGTTCTGGCACCTCTGAGAGGTGGTTCCGGCATGCCCGGCTGGTGGATGCGGAGTGTCTGCCGTGTGGTTCTGGCGTAGCCGGCAGGTGATTCTGGCGTGTCCAGCACGTGGTTCTGGGGAGTGGATCAGCTGGTTCCGGCATACTCGGCAGGTGGTACCGGCGTGTCCGGAACATGGTTCTGGCAAGTCTGAGAGGTGGTTCCGGCATGCCCGACAGGTGATTCCGGAGTGTTCGCCAAGTGGTTCTGGCGTAGCCGGCAGGTCATTTTGCATGTCCGGCGGTGGTTCCGGCGAGTCGAGCCTGTGGTTCCGGCGTAGCCGGCAGTTGATTTTGGCGTGTCCACTAGGTGGTTCTGGGTAGTGGAGCAGCTGGTTCCGGCACGCCCGACAGGTGATTCCGGAGCGTCCGCCAAGTGTTTCTGGCGTACCCGGCAGGTGACTTTGGCATGTCCGACAGGTGTTTCTTGCGAGTCGAGCAGGTGGCTCAGGCATGCTCAGCTGGTGCTTCCGTCATCTCTGGCACGTGGTTCTGGTGTGTCTGAGAGCTGGTTCTGGCATGTCCGGCAGATGATTCCGGAGTGTCCACCAAGTGGTTCTGGTAGACCTGGCAGGTGATTTTGGCGTGTCAGGAAGGTGGCTCCGGCTAGTTGAGCAGGTGGCCCAGGCGTGCTCGCCAGTGGGTTCAGGCGGGTCTGGCAGGTGGTTTCGGTCTGTTCGGGGAGTGGTTCCGGCATCTCAGGCTCATGGTTCTGTCAAGTCTGAGAGGTGGTTCCGGCCGGCCCGACAGGTGTTTCCATGGTGTCCGCCAAGTGGTTCTGGCATAGCTGGCAGGTGATATTGGCGTGACCGGCAGGTGGTTCCAGACAGCCCGGCAGGTGATTCCGAAGAGTTCACCAAATGATTGTGGCGTAGCCGGCATGCGATTTTGGCG
Organism: Equus przewalskii; assembly: GCF_037783145.1. Taxonomy (NCBI): domain Eukaryota; kingdom Metazoa; phylum Chordata; class Mammalia; order Perissodactyla; family Equidae; genus Equus; species Equus przewalskii. Next base: position 29,584 of record NW_027228033.1, read on the forward strand.
TGTGCAGCAGGTGTTTAAGGTTGTCCGGCAGGTGGTTCTGGTGTGACCGGCACGAGGTTCTGGGACGTCTGAGAGTTGGTTCCGGCACGCCCGACAGCTGATTCTGGAGTGTCCGCCACGTGGTTCTGGCGTACCCGTCAGGTGATTTGGCGTCTCTGGCAGGTGTTTCTTGAAAGTCGAGCATTTGGCTCAGGCATGCTCAGCAGGTGCTTCCGGCGTCTCTGGCACGTGGTTCTGGTGTGTCTGAGAGCTGGTTCTGGCATGTCCGGCAGGTGATTCCGGAGTGTCCACCAAGTGGTTCTGGTATACCTGGCAGGTGATTTTGGCGTGTCAGGGAGGTGGTTCCGGCTAGTTGAGCAGGTGGATCAGGCGTGCTCGCCAGGGGGTTCAGGCGGGTGTCGCAGGTGGTTTCGGTCTTTTCGGGGTGTGGTTCCGGCATCTCAGGCACATGGTTCTGGCACGTCTGAGAGGTGGTTCCGGCCCGCCCGACAGGTGTTTCCATGGTGTCCGCCAAGTGGTTCTGGCACAGCTGGCAGGTGATGTTGGCGTGACCGGCAGGTGGTTCCAGCCAGCCCGACAGGTGATTGCGAAGAGTTCACCAAATGGTTGTGGCGTAGCCGGCAGGTGATTTTGGCGTGTCCAGCAGGTGGTTTTGGCGAGTCGAGCAGGTGGTTCTGGCGTGCTCGGCAGGTGCTTCCAGTGTCATTGGCATGTGGTTCCGGCATGTCTGAGAGGTGGTTCCGCCATGCCCGGCAGGTGATTCCGGAGTGTTCGCCAAGTGGTTCTGGCATAGCCGGCAGGTGATTTTGCATGTCAGGCAAAGGTTCCGGCGAGTCGGGCCGGTGGTTGTGGCATGTCCGGCAGGTGGTTCCGGCATGCCCGGCAGGTGATTCCGGATTGTCCGGCATGTGGTTCTGGCACCTCTGAGAGGTGGTTCCGGCATGCCCGTCAGGTGATACCGGAGTGCTCGCCAAGTGGTTCTGGCGTAGCGGGCAGGTGATTTTGCATGTCCGGCAATGGTTCCGGCCAGTCGAGCCGGTGGTTCCGGAATGTCCGGCAGGTGGTTCCGGCATGTCCGGCAGGTGGTTCCGGCATGTCCAGCACGTGGTTCCAGCATGCCCGGCAGGTGATTCCGGAGTGTGCCGCATGTGGTTCGGGCAGCTCTGAGAGCTGGTTCCGGAATGCCTGTCATGTGATTCCGGAGTGTCTGCCGAGTGGTTCTGGCACAGCCGGCAGGTGATTTTGGCGTGTCCAGCAGGTGGTTCCGGCGAGCTCGGCAGGTGGTTCCGGCATGTCCGAAACATGGTTCTGGCACGTCTGAGAGATGGTTCCGGCATGCCCGGCAGGTGATTCCGGAGTGTCCGGCTTGTGGTTCCGGCACCTCTGAGAGGTGGTTCCCGCATGCCCGGCAGTTGGTTACGGAGTGTCTGCCGAGTGGTTCTGGCGTAGCCGGCAGATGATTTTGGCGTGTCCACTAGGTTGTTCTAGGGATTGGATCAGCTGGTTCCGGCATACTCAGAAGGTTGTACCGGCGTGTCCAGAACATGGTTCTGGCAAGTCTGAGAGGTGGTTCCGGCATGCCCGACAGGTGATTCCGGAGCGTCCGCCAAGTGTTTCTGGCGTACCCGGCATGTGATTCTTGCATGTCCGACAGGTGCTTCTTGCGAGTCGAGCAGGTGGCTCAGGCATGCTCAGCTGGTGCTTCCGGCGTCTCTGGCACGTGGTTCTGGTGTGTCTGAGAGCAGGTTCCGGCATGTCCGGCAGATGATTCCGGAGTGTCCACCAAGTGGTTCTGGTATACCGGCAGGTCATTTTGGCGTGTCATGAAGGTGGTTCCGGCTAGTTGAGCAGGTGGATCAGGCGTGCTCGCCAGGGGGTTCAGGCGGGTCTGGCAGGTGGTTTCGGTCTGTTCGGGGAGTGGTTCCGGCATCTCAGGCACATGGTTCTGGCACGTCTGAGAGGTGGTTTCGGCAGGCCCGACAGGTGTTTCCGGAGTGTCCGCCAAGTGGTTCTGGCGTAGCCGAAAGTTGATGTTGGCGTGACCGGCATGTGGTTCCAGCCAGCGCAGCAGGTGATTCCGGAGTGTCTGCCGAGTGGTTCTGGCGTAGCCGGCAGGTGATTTTGGGTGTCCAGCAGGTGGTTCCGGCGAGCTCGGCAGGTGGTACCGGCGCGTCCGGAACATGGTTCTGGCACGTCTGAGAGATGCTTCCGGCATGCCCGGCAGGTGATTCCGGAGTGTCCGGCATGTGGTTCTGGCACCTCTGAGAGGTGGTTCCGGCATGCCCGGCAGGTGGTTCCGGAATGTCTGATGAGTGGTTCTGGCATAGTCGGCAGTTGATTCTGGCGTGTCCAGCAGGTGGTTCTGGGGAGTGGATCATGTGGTTCCGGCATACTCGGCAGTTGGTACCGGCGTGTCCGGAACATGGTTCTGGCAAATCTGAGAGGCGGTTCCGGCATGCCCAACAGTTGATTCCGGAGTGTTCGCCAAGTGGTTCTGGCGTAGCCGGCAGGTCATTTGCATGTCCGGCGTTGGTTGCGGCGAGTCGAGCCGGTGGTTCCTGCGTGTCAGGCAGGTGGTTCTGGGGTGACCGGCACGAGGTTCTGGCACGTCTGAGAGTTGGTTCCGGCATGCCCGACAGGTAATTCCGGGGTGTCCGCCACGTGGTTCTGGCATAGCCGGCAGGTGATTTTGGTGTGTCCAGCAGGTGGTTTTGGCGAGTCGAGCAGGTGGTTCTGGCGTGCTCGGCAGGTTCTTCCGGTGTCATTGGCATGTGGTTCCGGCATGTCTGAGAGGTGGTTCCAGCAGGCCCGGCAGGTGGTTCCGGAGTGTCTGTCGAGTGGTTCTGGAGCCAGACAGGCAGGTGATTCCGAAGAGTTCACCAAATGGTTGTGGCGTAGCCGGCAGGTGATTTTGGCGTGTCTGGAATGTGGTTTCGGCTAGTTGAGCAGGTGGATCAGGCGTGCTCGCCAGGGGGTTCAGGCGGGTCTGGCAGGTGGTTTCGGTCTGTTCGGGGAGTGGTTCCGGCACCTCAGGCACATGGTTCTGGCACGTCTGAGAGATGGTTCCAGCATGCCCGGCAGGTGATACCGGAGTGTCCGGCACGTGGTTCTGGCACCTCTGAGAGGTTGCTCTGGCATGCCCGGCAGGTGATACCGGAGTGTCCGGCATTTGGTTCTGGCACCTCTGTGAAGTCGTTCCGGGATGCCTAGCATGTGATTCCGGAGTGTCTGCCGAGTGGTTCTGGCGTGCCCAGCACGTGTTTCCGGTCTGTCCGGCAGGTGGTTGTGGCGTGTCCGGCACGAGGTTCTGGCACGTCTGAGAGTTGGTTCTGGCATGCCCGACAGGTGATTCCGGAGTGTCCGCCACGTGTTTCTGGCGTACCCGGCAGGTGATTTTGGCGTGTCTGGCAGGTGTTTCTTGCAAGTCGAGCATTTGGCTCAGGCATGGTCAGCAGGTGCTTCCGGCATGTCTGGCACGTGGTTCTGGTGTGTCTGACAGCTGGTTCTGGCATGTCCGGCAGCTGATTCTGGAGTGTCCACCAAGTGGTTGTGGCATACCCGGCAGGTGATTTTAGCGTGTCAGGTAGGTGGTTCCAGCGAGTCGAGTAGGTGGTTCCGGCGTGCTCGGCAGGTGGTTCAGGCGGGTCTGGCAGGTGGTTTCGGTCTGTTCGGGGTGTGGTTCCGGCATCTCAGGCACATGGTTCTGTCACGTCTGATAGGTGGTTCCGGCAGGCCCGACAGGTGTTTCCACGGTGTCCGCCAAGTGGTTCTGGCATAGCTGGCAGGTGATGTTGGCGTGACCGGCAGGTGGTTCCAGCCAGCCCGGCAGGTGATTCCGAAGAGTTCACCAAATTGTTGTGGCCTAGCCGGCAGGTGATTTTGGCGTGTCCAGCAGGTGGTTTTGGCGAGTCGAGCAGGTGGTTCTGGCGTGCTCGGCAGGTGCTTCTGGTGTCATTGGCATGTGGTTTTGGCATGTCTGAGAGGTGGTTCCGACATGCCTGGCAGGTGGTTCCAGAGTGTCTGCCGAGTGGTTCTGGCGTAGCCCGCAGGTGATTCTGGCGTGTCCAGCAGGTGGTTCTGTGGAGTGGATCAGGTGGTTCCGGCATACTCGGCAGGTGGTACCGGCGTGTCCGGAACATGGTTCTGGCAAGTCTGAGAGGTGGTTCCGGCACGCCTGACAGGTGATTCCGGAGTGTTCCCCAAGTGGTTCTGGCGTAGCCGGCAGGTCATTTTGCATGTCCGGCGGTGGTTCCGACGAGTCGAGCCGGTGGTTCCGGCGTGTCCAGCAGGGGTTTCCGTTCTGTCCGGCAGGTGGTTCTGGCGTGTCCGGCACGAGGTTCTGGCACGTCTGAGAGTTGGTTCCGGCATGCCGAACGGGTGATTCCAGAGTGTCCGCCACGTCGTTCTTGCGTACCCGGCAGGAGATTTTGGCGTGTCTGGCAGGTGTCTCTTGCAAGTCGAGCATTTGGCTCAGGCACGATCAGCAGGTGCTTCCGGCGTGTCCGGCACGTGGTTCTGGTGTGTCTGAGATCTGGTTCTGGCATGTCCGGCAGCTGATTCTGGAGTATCCACCAAGTGGTTGTGGCATACCCGGCAGGTGATTTTAGCGTGTCAGGTAGGTGGTTCCAGCGAGTCAAGTAGGTGGTTCTGGCGTGCTCGGCAGGTGCTCCCGGTGTCATTCGCATGTGGTTCTGGCATGTCTGAGAGGTGGTTCCGCAATGCCCGGCAGGTGATTCCGGAGTGTTCGCCAAGTGGTTCTGGCGTAGCCGGCAGGTGATTTTGCATGTCCGGCAATGGTTCCTGCGAGTCGAGCTGGTGGTTCCGCCATGTCCAGCAGGTGGTTCCGGACTGACCGGCAGGTGATTCCGGAGTGTCCGGCATGTGGTTCTGGCACCTCTGAGAGGTGGTTCCGGCATGCCTGGCCTGAGATTCCGGAGTGTCTGCCGAGTGGTTCTGGCGTAGCCGGCAGGTGATTTTGGCGTGTCCAGCATGTGGTTCCGGCGAGCTCGGCAGGTGGTACCGGCGTGTCCGGAACATGGTTCTGGCACCTCTGAGAGATGGTTCCGGCATGCCCGGCAGGTGATTCCGGAGTGTCCGGCATGTGGTTCTGGCACCTCTGAGAGGTGGTTCCGGCATGCCCGACAGGTGATTCCCGAGTGTTCGCCAATTGGTTGTGGCGTAGCCGGCAGGTCACTTTGCATGTCTGGCTGTGGTTCCGGCGAGTCGAGCCGGTGGTTCCGGCATAGCCGGCAGTAGATTTTGGCGTGTCCACTAGGTGGTTCTGGGGAGTGGATCAGCTGGTTCCGGCATACTCGGCAGGTGGTACCGGCGTGTCCAGAACATGGTTCTGGCAAGTCTGAGAGTTGGTTCCGGCACACCCGACAGCTGATTCCGGAGCGTCCGCCAAGTGTTTCTGGCGTACCCGGCAGGTGATTTTGGCATGTCCGACCGGTGTTTCTTGCGATTCGAGCGGGTGGCTCAGGCATGCTCAGCTGGTGCTTCCGGCGTCTCTGGCACGTGGTTCTGGTGTGTCTGAGAGCTGGTTCTGGCATGTCCGGCAGATGATTCCGGAGTGTCCACCAAGTGGTTTTGGTATACCTGGCAGGTGATTTTGGCGTGTCAGGAAGTTGGTTCCGGCTAGTTGAGCTGGTGGATCAGGCGTGCTCGCCAGGGGGTTCAGGTGGGTCTGGCAGGTGGTTTCGGGCTGTTCGGGGAGTGGTTCCGGCATCTCAGGCACATGGTTCTGGCACGTCTGAGAGGTGGTTCCGGCCGGACCGACAGGTGTTTCCGGAGTGTCCGCCAAGTGGTTCTGGCGTAGCTGAAAGGTGATGTTGGCGTGACCGGCAGGTGGTTCCAGCCAGCCCGGCAGGTGATTCCGAAGTGTTCACCAAATGGTTGTGGCGTAGCCGGAAGGTGATTTTGGCGTGTCCAGCAGGTGGTTTTGGCGAGTCGAGCAGGTGGTTCTGGCATGCTCGGCAGGTGCTTCCGGTGTCATTGGCATGTGGTTCCGGCATGTCTGAGAGGTGGTACCGCCATGCCCGGCAGGTGATTCCGGAGTGTTCGCCAAGTGGTTCTGGCATAGCCGGCAGGTGATTTTGCATGTCCGGCAATGGTTCCGGCGAGTCGAGCCGGTGGTTCCGGCATGTCCGGCAGGTGATTCCGGAGTGTCCGGAATGTGGTTCTGGCACCTCTGAGAGGTGGTTCCGGCATGCCCCGCAGGTGATACCGGAGTGTCTGCCGAGTGGTTCTGGCACCTCTGAGAGGTGGTCCCGGCATGCCCAGCAGGTGATTCCGGAGTGTCCGGCATGTGGTTCTGGCACCTCTGTGAGTTGGTTCCGGCATGCCCGGCAGGTGATACCGGAGTGTCTGCCGAGTGGTTCTGGCACCTCTGAGACGTGGTTCCGGCCGGCCGGAGAGGTGTTTCCGGAGTGTCCGCCATGTGGTTCTTGCGTAGCTGAAAGGTGATGTTGGTGTGACCGGCAGGTGGTTCCAGCCAGCCCGGCAGGTGATTCTGGAGTGTCTGCCGTGTGGTTCTGGCGTAGCTGGCAGGTGATTTTGGCGTGTCCAGCAGGTGGTTCCGGCGATCTCGGCAGGTGGTACCAGCGTGTCCGGAACATGGTTCTGGCACGTCTGAGACATGGTTCCGGCATGCCCGGTAGGTGATTCGGGAGTGTCCGGCATGTGGTTCCGGCACCTCTGAGAGGTGGTTCCGGCATGCCCGTCAGGTGATTCCGGAGTGTCCAGCATGTGGTTCTGGCACCTCTGAGAGGTGGTTCCGGAATGCCTGGCATGTGATTCCGGAGTGTCTGCCGAGTGGTTCTGGCATAGCCGGCAGGTGATTTTGGCGTGTCCAGCAGGTGGTTCCGGCATGTCCGGAACATGGTTCTGGCACGTCTGAGAGATGGTTCCGGCATGTCCGGCAGGTGATTCCGGAGTGTCCGGCATGTGGTTCTGGCACCTGTAGAGGTGGTTCCGGCATGCCCGGCAGTTGGTTACGGAGTGTCTGCCGAGCGGTTCTGGAGTAGCCGGCAGGTGATTTTGGCGTATCCAGCAGGTGGTTCTGGGGAGTGGATCAGGTGGTTCCGGCATTCTCGGCAGGTGGTACAGGCGTGTCCGGAACTTGGTTCTGGCAAGTCTGAGAGTTGGTTCCGGCATGCCCAACAGGTGATTCCGGAGTGTTCGCCAAGTTTTTCTGGCATAGCCGGCAGGTCATTTTGCATGTCCGGTCCTGGTTCCGGCGAGTCGAGCCGGTGGTTCCGGCATGTCCGGCAGGTGGTTCCGGCATGCCCGGCAGGTGATTCCGGAGTGTCCGGCATGTGGTTCTGGCACCTCTGAGAGGTGGTTCCAGCATGACCGTCAGGTGATACCGGAGTGTCCGGCATGTGGTTCTGGCACCTCTGAGAGGTTGCTCTGTCATGCCCGGCAGGTGATACCGGAGTGTCCGGCATTTGGTTCTGGCACCTCTGAGAAGTGGTTCCGGGATGCCTGGCATGTGATTCCGGAGTGTCTGCCGAGTGGTTCTGGCGTGTCCAGCAGGTGTTTCCGGTCTGTCCGGCAGGTGGTTGTGGCGTGTCCGGCACGAGGTTCTGGGACGTCTGAGAGTTGGTTCCGGCATGCCCGACAGGTGATTCCGGAGTGTCCGCCACATGGTTCTGGCGTACCCGGCAGGTGATTTTGGCGTGTCTGGCAGGTGTTTCTTGCAAGTCGAGCATTTGGCTCAGGCATGATCAGCAGGTGCTTCCGGCGTGTCCAGCCCGTGGTTCTGGTTTGTCTGCGAGCTGGTTCTGGAATGTCCGGCAGATGATTCCGGAGTGTCCACCAAGTGGTTGTGGCATACCCGGCAGGTGATTTTAGCGTGTCAGCTAGGTGGTTCCGGCGAGTCGAGTAGGTGGTTCCGGCGTGCTCGGCAGGTGGTTCAGGCGGGTCTGGCAGGTGGTTTTCGGTCTGTTCGGGGTGTGGTTCCGGCATCTCAGGCACATGGTTCTGGCACGTCTGATAGGTGGTTCCGGCCGGCCCGACAGGTGTTTCCATGGTGTCCGCCAAGTGGTTCTGGCATAGCTGGCAGGTGATGTTTTCGTGACCGGCAGGTGGTTCCAGCCAGCCCGGTAGGTGATTCCGTTGAGTTCACCAAATGGTTGTGGCGTAGCCGGAAGGTGATTTTGGCGTGTCCAGCAGTTGGTTTTGGCGAGTCAAGCAGGTGGGTCTGGCGTGCTCGGCAGGTGCTTCCAGTGTCATTGGCATGTGGTTCCGGCATGTCTGTAAGGTGGTTCCGCCATGCCCGGCAGGTGATTCCAGAGTGTTCGCCATGTGGTTCTGTCGTAGCCGGCAGGTGATTTTGCATGTCCGGCAATGGTTCCGGCGAGTCGAGCCGTTGGTTCCGGCATGTCCAGCAGGTGGTTCCGGCATGCCCGGCAGGTGATTCTGGAGTGTGCGGCATGTGCTTCTGGCAACTCTGAGAGGTGGTTCCGGCATACCCGGCAGGTGATACCGGAGTGTCCGGCATGTGGTTCTGGCACCTCTGAGAGGTGGTTCCGGCATGCCCGGCAGGTGGTTCCGGAGTGTCTGCCGAGTGGTTCTGGCATAGCCGGCAGGTGATTTTGGCGTGTCCAGCAGGTGGTTTTGGCGAGTCGAGCAGGTGGTTCTGGCGTGCTCGGCAGGTGCTTCCGGTGTCATTGGCATTGGTTCCGGCATGTCTGAGAGGTGGTTCCGCCATGCCCGGCAGGTGATTCCGGAGTGTCCGGCATGTGGTTCTGGCACCTCTGAGAGGTGGTTCCGGCATGCCCGGCAGTTGGTTACGGAGTGTCTGCCGAGTGGTTCTGGAGTAGCCGGCAGGTGATTCGGGCGTATCCAGCAGGTGGTTCTGGGGAGTGGATCAGGTGGTTCCGGCATACTCGGCAGGTGGTACCGGCGTGTCTGGAACATGGTTCTCGCAAGTCTGAGAGGTGGTTCCGGCATGCCCGACAGGTGATTCCGAAGTGTTCGCCAAGTGGTTCTGGCGTAGCCGGTAGGTCATTTTGCACGTCCGGCGGTGGTTCCGGCGAGTCGAGCCGGTGGTTCCAGCGTGTCCGGCAGGTGGTTCTGTCGTGACCGGCACAAGGTTCTGGCACGTCTGAGAGTTGCTTCCGGCATGCCCGACAGGTGATTCCGGAGTGTCCGCCACATGGTTCTGGCGTACCCGGCAGGTGATTTTGGCGTGTCTGGCAGGTGTTTCTTGCAAGTCGAGCATTTGGCTCAGGCATGATCAGCAGGTGCTTCCGGCGTGTCTGGCACGTGGTTCTGGTGTGTCTGAGAGCTGGTTCTGGCATGTCCGGCAGATGATTCCTGAGTGTCCACCAAGTGGTTGTGTCATACCCGGCAGGTGATTTTAGCGTGTCAGGTAGGTGGTTCCAGCGAGTCGAGTAGGTGGTTCCGGCGTGCTCGGCAGGTGGTTCAGGCGGGTCTGGCAGGTGGTTTGGGTCTGTTCGGGGTGTGGTTCCGGCATCTCAGACACATGGTTCTGGCACGTCTGATAGGTGGTTCCAGCCGGCCCGACAGATGTTTCCATGGTGTCCGCCAAGTGGTTCTGGCATTGCTGGCAGGTGATGTTGGCGTGACCGTCAGGTGGTTCCAGCCAGCCCGGCAGGTGATTCCGAAGTGTTCACCAAATGGTTGTGGCGTAGACGGAAGGTGATTTTGGCGTGTCCAGCAGGTGGTTTTGGCGAGTCGAGCAGGTGGTTCTGGCGTGCTCGGCAGGTGCTTCCGGTGTCAATGGCATGTGGTTCCGGCATGTCTGAGAGGTGGTTCCGGCATGCCCGGCAGGTGGTTCCGGAGTGTCTGCCGTGTGGTTCTGGCGTAGCTGGCAGGTGATTTTGGCATGTCCAGCAGGTGGTTCCGGCGAGCTCGGCAGGTGGTACCAGCGTGTCCGGAACATGGTTCTGGCACGTCTGAGAGATGGTTCCGTCATGCCAGGCAGGTGATTCTGGAGTGTCCGGCATGTGGTTCTGGCACCTCTGAGAGGTGGTTCTGGCATGCCCGGCAGGTGATTCCGGAGTGTCCGGCATGTCGTTCTGGCACCTCTGAGAGGTGGTTCTGGCATGCCCGGCAGGTATTTCCAGAGTGTCTGTCGAGTGGTTCTGGCGTAGTCGGCAGGGGATTCTGGCGTGTCCAGCTGGTGGTTGTGGGGAGTGGATATGGTGGTTCCGGCATACTCGGCAGGTGGTACCGGCGTGTCCGGAACATGGTTCTGGCCAGTCTGAGAGGCGGTTCCGGCATGCCCGACAGGTGATTCCGGAGTGTTCGCCAAGTGGTTCTGGCATAGCCGGCAGGTCATTTTGCATGTCCAGCGGTGGTTTCGGCGAGTCGAGCCGGTGTTTCCGGGTGTCCGGCAGGTGGTTCTGTTGTGACCGGCACGAGGTTCTGGCACGTCTGAGAGTTGGTTCCGGCATGCCCGACAGGTGATTCCGGAGTGTCAGCCACATGGTTCTGGCATACCCGGCAGGTGATTTTGGCGTGTCTGGCAGGTGCTTCTTTCAAGTCGAGCATTTGGCTCAGGCATTCTCAGCAGGTGCTTCTGGCGTGTCCGGCACGTGGTTCTGGTGTGTCTGAGAGCTGGTTCTGGCATGTCCGGCAGATGATTCCGGAGTGTCCACCAAGTGGTTGTGGCATACCCGGAAGGTGATTTTAGCGTGTCAGGTAGGTGGTTCCAGCGAGTCGAGTAGGTGGTTCCGGCGTGCTCGGCAGGTGGTTCAGGCGGGTCTGGCAGGTGGTTTCGGTCTGTTCGGGGTGTGGTTCCGGCATCTCAGGCACATGGTTCTGGCACGTCTGATAGGTGGTTCCGGCCGGCCTGACAGGTGTTTCCATTGTGTCCGCCAAGTGGCTCTGGCATAGCTGGCAGGTGATGTTGGCGTGACCGGCAGGTGGTTCCAGCCAGCCCGGCAGGTGATTCCGAAGTGTTCTCCAAATGGTTGTGGCGTAGCCGGAAGGTGATTTTGGCGTGTCCAGCAGGTGGTTTTGGCGAGTCGAGCAGGTGGTTCTGGCCAGCTCGGCAGGTGGTACCGGCGTGTCCGGAACATGGTTCTGGCAAGTCTGAGAGGCGGTTCTGGCATGCCCGACAGGTGATTCCGGAGTGTTCGCCAAGTGGTTCTGGCGTAGCTGAAAGGTGATGTTTGCGTGACCGGCAGGTGGTTCCAGCCAGCCCGGCAGGTGATTCCGGATTGTCTGCCGAGTGATTCTGGAGTAGCCGGCATGTGATTTTGGCGTGTCCAGCAGGTGGTTCCGGCGAGCTCGGCAGGTGGTACCGGCGTGTCCGGAACATGGTTCTGGCACGTCTGAGAGATGGTTCCCGCATGCCCGGCAGGTGATTCCGGAGTGTCCGGCATGTGGTTCCGGCACCTCTGAGAGGTGGTTCCGGCATGCCCGACAGGTGATTCCGGAGTGTTCGCCAAGTGGTTCTGGCGTAGCCGGCAGGTCATTTTGCTTGTCCGGCGGTGTTTCCCGCGAGTCAAGCCGGTGGTTCCGGCGTGTCTGGCAGGTGTTTCCGGTCTGTCCGGCAGGTGGTTCTGGCGTGTCCGGCACGAGTTTCTGGCACGTCTGAGAGTTGGTTCCGGCATGCCCGACAGGTGATTCCGGAGTGTCTGCCACGTGGTTCTCGCATACCCGGCAGGTGATTTTGGCGTGTCTGGCAGGTGTTTCTTGCAAGTCGAGCATGTGGCTCAGGCATGCTCAGCAGGTGCTTCCGGCGTGTCCGGCACGTGGTTTTGGTGTGTCAGACGGCTGGTTCTGGCATTTCCGGTAGATGATTCCGGAGTGTCCACCAAGAGGTTTTTGTATACCTGGCAGGTGATATTGGCGTGTCTGGAAGGTGGTTCCGGCTAGTTGAGCAGGTGGATCAGGCGTGCTATACAGGGGGTTCAGGCGGGTCTGGCAGGTGGTTTCGGTCTGTTCGGGGTGTGGTTCTGGCATCTCAGGCACATGGTTCTGGCACGTCTGAGAGGTGGTTGCGGCCGGCCCTACAGGAGTTTCCGGAGTGTCCGCCAAGTGGTTCCGGCGTAGCTGAAAGGTCATGTTGGCGTGAACGGCAGGTGGTTCCAGCCAGCCCGGCAGGTGATTCCGGAGTGTCTGCTGAGTGGTTCTGGCGTAGCCGGAAGGTGATTTTGGCGTGTCCAGCAGGTGGTTCCGGCGAGCTCGGCAGGTGGTACCGGCGTGTCCGGAACATGGTTCTGGCACGTCTGAGAGATGGTTCCGGCATGCCCGGCAGGAGATTCGGGAGTGTCCGGCATGTGGTTCTGGCACCTCTGAGAGGTGGTTCTGGCATGCCCCGCAGGTGATTCCGCAGTGTCCGGCATGTGGTTCTGGCACCTCTGAGAGGTGGTTCCGGCATGCCCTGCAGGTGGTTCCGGAATGTCTGCCGAGTGGTTCTGGCGTAGTCGGCAGGTGATTCTGGCGTGTCCAGAAGGTGGTTCTGGGGAGTGGATCAGGTGGTTCCGGCATACTCGGCAGGTGGTACCGGCGTGTCCGGAACATGGTTCTGGCAAGTCTGAGAGGCGGTTCCGGCATGCCCGACAGGTGATTCCGGAGTGTTCGCCAAGTGGTTCTGGCGTAGCCGGCAGGTCATTTTGCATGTCCAGCAGGTGGTTCCGGCATGCCCGGCAGATGATTCCGGAGTGTCCACCAAGTGGTTCTGGTCTACCTGGCATGTGATTTTGGTGCGTCAGGAAATGGTTCCGGCTAGTTGAGCAGGTGGATCAGGCGTGCTCGCCAGGGGGTTCAGGCGGGTCTGGCAGGTGGTTTCGGTCTGTTCGGGGAGTGGTTCCGGCATCTCAGGCACATGGTTCTGGCACGTCTGAGAGGTGGTTCCGGCCAGCCCGAAAGGTGTTTCCGGAGTGTCCGCCAAGTGGTTCTGGCGTAGCTGAAAGGTGATGTTGGCGTGACCCGCAGGTGGTTCCAGCCAGCCCGGCAGGTGATTCCGGAGTGTCTGCCGAGTGGTTCTGGCGTAGCCGGCAGGTGATTTTGGCGTGTCCAGCAGGTGGTTTTGGCGAGTCGAGCAGGTGGTTCTGGCGTGCTCGGCAGGTGCTTCTGGTGTCATTGGCATGTGGTTCCGGCATGTCTGAGAGGTGGTTCCGCCATGCCCGGCAGGTGATTCCGGAGTGTCCGGGATTTGGTTCTGGCACCTCTGAGAGGTGGCTCCGGAATGCCTGGCATGTGATTCCGGAGTGTCTGCCGAGTGGTTCTGGCGTAGCCGGCAGGTGATTCTGGCGTGTCCAGCAGGTGGTTTTGGCGAGTCAAGCAGGTGGGTCTGGCGTGCTCGGCAGGTGCTTCCAGTGTCATTGGCATGTGGTTCCGGCATGTCAGTAAGGTGGTTCCGCCATACCCGGCAGGTGATTCCAGAGTGTTCGCCATGTGGTTCTGTCGTAGCCGGCAGGTGATTTTGCATGTCCGGCAATGGTTCCGGCGAGTCGAGCCGTTGGTTCCGGCATGTCCAGAAGGTGGTTCCGGCATGCCCGGCAGGTGATTCCAGAGTGTGCGGCATGTGCTTCTGGCATCTCTGAGAGGTGGTTCCGGCATGCCCGGCAGGTGATACCGGAGTGTCCGGCATGTGGTTCTGGCACCTCTGAGAGGTGGTTCCGGCATGCCCGGCAGGTGGTTCCGGAGTGTCTGCCGAGTGGTTCTGGCATAGCCGGCAGGTGATTTTGGCGTGTCCAGCAGGTGGTTTTGGCGAGTCGAGCAGGTGGTTCTGGCGTGCTCGGCAGGTGCTTCCGGTGTCATTGGCATGTGGTTCCGGCATGTCTGAGAGGTGGTTCCGCCATGCCAGGCAGGTGATTCCGGAGTGTGCGCCAAGTGGTTCTGGCGTAGCCGGCAGGTGATTTTGCATGTCCGGCAATGGTTCCGGCGAGTCAAGCCGGGGGTTCCGGCATGTCCAGCAGGTTGTTCCGGCATGCCCGGCAGGTGATTCCGGAGTGTCCGGCATGTGGTTCTGGCACCTCTGAGAGGTGGTTCCGGCATGCCCGGCAGGTGATTCCGGAGTGTCCGGCATGTGGTTCTGGCACCTCTGAGAGGTGGTTCCGGCATGCCCGGCAGGTGTTTCCGGAGTGTGTGCCGAATGGTTCTGGCGCAGCGAGAAGGTGATTCTGGCTTGTCCAGCAGGTGGTTCTGGGGAGTGGATCACGTGGTTCCGGCATACTCGGCAGGTTGTACCGGCGTGTCCGGAACATGGTTCTGGCAAGTCTGAGAGGTGGTTCCGGCATGCCCGACAGGTGATTCCGGAGTGTTCGCCAAGTGGTTCTGGAGTAGCCGGCAGGTCATTTTGCATGTCCGGCGGTGGTTCCGGCGAGTCGAGCCGGTGGTTCCGGCGTGTCCAGCAGGTCGTTCTGGTCTGTCCGGCAGGTGGTTCTGGCGTGTCCGGCACGAGGTTCTGGCACGTCTGAGAGTTGGTTCTGGCATGCCCGACAGGTGATTCCGGAGTGTCCGCCACGTGGTTCTGGCGTACCCGGCAGGTGATTTTGGCGTGTCTGGCAGGTGTTTCTTGCAAGTCGAGCATTTGGCTCAGGCATGATCAGCAGGTGCTTCCGGCGTGTCCGGCATCTGGTTCCGGTGTGTCTGAGTGCTGGTTCTGGCATGTCCGGCAGATGATTCCGGAGTGTCCACCAAGTGGTTGTGGCATACCCGGCAGGTGATTTTAGCGTGTCAGGTAGGTGGTTCCGGCGAGTCGAGTAGGTGGTTCCGGCGTGCTCGGCCGGTGGTTCAGGCGGGTCTGGCAGGTGGTTTCGGTCTGTTCGGGGTGTGGTTCCGGCATCTCAGGCACATGGTTCTGGCACGTCTGATAGGTGGTTCCGGCCGGCCCGACAGGTGTTTCCATTGTGTCCGCCAAGTGGTTCTGGCATAGCTGGCAGGTGATGTTGGCGTGACCGGCAGGTGGTTCCAGCCAGCCCGGCAGGTGATTCCGAAGTGTTCACCAAATGGTTGTGGCGTAGCTGGAAGGTGATTGTGGCGTGTACAGCAGGTGGTTTTGGCGAGTCGAGCAGGTGGTTCTGGCGTGCTCGGCAGGTGCTTCCGGTGTCATTGGCATGTGGTTCCGGCATGTCTGAGAGGTGGTTCCGCAATGCCCGGCAGGTGATTCCGGAGTGTTCGCCAAGTGGTTCTGGCGTAGCCGGCAGGTGATTCTGCATGTCCGGCAATGGTTCCGGCGAGTCGAGCCGGTGGTTCCGGAATGTCCGGCAGGTGGTTCCGGCATGTCCGGCAAGTGGTTCCGGCATGTCCAGCACGTGGTTCCAGCATGCCCGGCAGGTGATTCCAGAGTGTCCGGCATGTGGTTCTGGCACCTCTGAGAGGTGGTTCCGGCATGCCCGACAGGTGATACCGGAGTGTCCGGCATTTGGTTCTGGCACCTCTGAGAGGTGGTTCCGGAATGCCTGGCATGTGATTCCGGAGTGTCTGCCGAGTGGTTCTGGCATAGCCGGCAGATGATTTTGGCGTGTCCACTAGGTGGTTCTGGGGAGTGGATCAGCTGGTTCCGGCATACTCGGCAGGTTGTACCGGCGTGTCCAGAACATGGTTCTGGCAAGTCTGAGAGGTGGTTCCGGCCGGCCCGACAGGTGTTTCCACGGTGTCCGCCAAGTGGTTCTGGCATAGCTGGCAGGTGATGTTGGCGTGACCGGCAGGTGGTTCCAGCCAGCCCGGCAGGTGATTCCGAAGATTTCACCAAATGGTTGTGGCGTAGGCGGCAGGTGATTTTGGCGTGTCCAGCAGGTGGTTTTGGCGAGTCGAGCAGGTGGTTCTGGCGTGCTCGGAAGGTGCTTCCGGTGTCATTGGCATGTGGTTCCGGCATGTCTGAGAGGGGGTTCCGGCATGCCCGGCAGGTGGTTCCAGAGTGTCTGCCGAGTGGTTCTGGAGCCAGCCCGGCAGGTGATTCCGAATAGTTCACCAAATGGTTGTGGCGTAGCCGGCAGGTGATTTTGGCGTGTCAGGAAGATAGTTCCGGCTAGTTGAGCAGGTGGATCTGGCGTGCTCGCGAGGGGGTTCAGGCGGGTCTGGCAGGTGGTTTCGGTCTGTTCGGGGAGTGGTTCCGGCATCTCAGGCACATGGTTCTGGCACGTCTGAGAGGTGGTTCCTGCCGGCCGCAGAGGTGTTTCCGGAGTGTCCGCCAAGTGGTTCTGGCGTAGCTGAGAGGTGATGTTGGCGTGACCGGCAGGTGGTTCCAGCCAGCCCGGCAGGTTATTCCGGAGTTTCTGCCATGTGGTTCTGGCATAGCTGGCAGGTAATTTTGGCGTGTACAGCAGGTGGTTCCGGCGAGCTCGGCAGGTGGTACCAGCGTGTCCGGAACATGGTTCTGGCACGTCTTAGAGATGGTTCCGGAATGCCAGGCAGGTGATTCCGGAGTGTCCGGCATGTGGTTCTGGCACCTCTGAGAGGTGGTTCCGGCAGCCCGGCAGGTGATTCCGCTGTGTCCGGCATGTGGTTCTAGCACCTCTGAGAGGTGGGTCCGTCATGCCCGGCAGGTGGTTCCGGAGGTTCTGCCGAGTGGTTCTGGCGTAGTCGGCAGGTGATTCTGGCGTGTCCAGCAGGAGGTTCTGGGGAGTGGATCAGGTGGTTCCAGCATACTTGGCAGGTGGTACCGTCGTGTCCGGAACATGGTTCTGCCAAGTCTGAGAGGCGGTTCCGGCATGCCCCACAGGTGATTCCGGAGTGTTCGCCAAGTGGTTCTGGCGTAGCCGGCAGGTCACTTTGCATGTCCGGCGGTGGTCCGGTGAGTCGAGCCGGTGGTTCCGGCGTGTCCGGCAGGTGGTTCTGGCGTGACCGGCACGACGTTCTGGCACGTCTGAGAGTTGGTTCCGGCATGCCCGACAGGTGATTCCGGAGTGTCCGCCACGTGGTTCTGGCGTACCCGGCAGGTGATTTTGGCGTGTCTGGCAGGTGTTTCTGGCAAGTCGAGCATTTGGCTCAGGCATGCTCAGCAGGTGATTCGGGCGTGTCTGGCACGTGGTTCTGGTGTGTCTGAGAGCTGGTTCTGGCATGTCCGTCAGATGATTCCGGAGTGTCCACCAAGTGGTTGTGGCATACCCGGCAGGTGATTTTAGCGTGTCAGGTAGGTGGTTCCAGCGAGTCGAGTAGGTGGTTCCGGCGTGCTCAGAAGGTGGTTCAGGCGGGTCTGGCAGGTGGCCTCGGTCTGTTCGGGGTGTGGTTCCGGCATCTCAGGCACATGGTTCTGGCACATCTGAGAGGTGGTTCCGGCCGGCCCGACAGGTGTTTCCATGGTGTCCGCCAAGTGGTTCTGGCATAGCTGGCAGGTGATGTTGGCGTGACCGGCAGGTGGTTTTGGCGAGTCGAGCAGGTGGTTCTGGCGTGCTCGGCAGGTGATTCTGGTGTCATTGGCATGTGGTTCCGGCATGTCTGAGAGGTGGTTCCGCCATGCCCGGCAGGTGATTCCGGAGTGTCCGGGATTTGGTTCTGGCACCTCTGAGAGGTGGCTCCGGAATGCCTGGCATGTGATTCCGGAGTGTCTGCCGAGTGGTTCTGGCGTAGCCGGCAGGTGATTCTGGCGTGTCCAGCAGGTGGTTCTGGGGAGTGGATCAGGCGGTTCCGGCATACTCGGCAGGTGGTACCGTAGTGTCCGGAACAAGGTTCCGGCAAGTCTGAGATGTGGTTCTGACATGCCCGACAGGTGATTCCGGAGTGTTCGCCAAGTGGTTCTGCCGTAGCCGGCAGGTCATTTTGCATGTCCGGCGGTGGTTCCGGCGAGTCGAGCCGCTGGTTCCGGCGTAGCCGGCTGTTGATTTTGGCGTGTCCAATAGGTGGTTCTGGGGAGTGCATCAGCTGGTTCCGGCATACTCGGCACGTGGTACCGGCGTGTCCAGAACATGGTTCTGGCAAGTCTGAGAGGTGGTTCCGGCACGCCCGACAGGTGATTCCGGAGCGTCCGCCAAGTGTTTCTGGCGTACCCGGCAGGTGATTTTGGCATGTCCGACAGGTGTTTCTTGCGAGTCGAGCAAGTGGCTCAGGCATGCTCAGCTGGTGCTTCCGGAGTCTCTGGCACGTGGTTCTGGTGTGTCTGAGAGCTGGTTCTGGCATGTCCGGCAGATGATTCCGGAGTGTCCACCAAGTGGTTCTGGTAGACCTGGCAGGTGATTTTGGCGTGTCAGCAAGGTGGTTCCAGCTAGTTGAGCAGGTGGATCAGGCGTGCTCGCCAGGGGGTTCAGGCGGGTCTGGCAGGTGGTTTCGGACTGTTCGGGGCGTGGTTCCGGCATCTCAGGCACATGGTTCTGGCACGTCTGAGGGTTGGTTCCGGCCGGCCCGACAGGTGTTTCCGGAGTGTCCACCAAGTGGTTCCGGCGTAGCTGAAAGGTGATGTTGGCGTGACCGGCAGATGGTTCCAGCCAGCCCCGCAGGTGATTCCGAAGTGTCTGCCGCGTGGTTCTGGCGTAGCCAAGAGGTGATTTTGGCGTGTCCAGCAGGTGGTTCCGGAGAGCTCGGCAGGTGGTACTGGCGTGTCCAGAACATGGTTCTGGCACGTCTGAGAGATGGTTCCGGCATGCCCGGCAGGTGATTCCGGAGTGTCCGGCATGTGGTTCTGGCACCTCTGAGAGGTGGTTCCGGCATGCCCGTCATGTGATACCGGAGTGTTCGCCAAGTGGTTCTGGCGTAGCCGGCAGGTGATTTTACATGTCCGGCATTATTTCCGGCGAGTCGAGCCGGTGGTTCCGGAATGTCCGGCTGGTGGTTCCGGCATGTCCGGCAGGTGGTTCCGGCATGTCCAGCACGTGGTTCCAGCATGCCCGGCAGGTGATTCCAGAGTGTCCGGCATGTGGTTCTGGCACCTCTGAGAGGTTGTTCCGGCATGCCCGGCAGGTGTTTCCGGAGTGTCTGCCGAATGGTTCTGGCGCTGCCGGCAGGTGATTCTGGCGTGTCCAGCAGGTGGTTCTGGGGAGTGGATCAGGTGGTTCCGGCATACTCGGCAGGTTGTACCGGCGTGTCCGGAACATGGTTCTGGCAAATCTGAGAGGTGGTTCCGGCATGCCCGACAGGTGATTCCGGAGTGTTCGCCAAGTGGTTCTGGAGTAGCCGGCAGGTCATTTTGCATGTCCGGCGGTGGTTCCGGCGAGTCGAGCTGGTGGTTCCAGCGTGTCCAGCAGGTCGTTCTGGTCTGTCCGGCAGGTGGTTTTGGCGTGTCCGGCACGAGGTTCTGGCACGTCTGAGAGTTGGTTCTGGCATGCCCGACAGGTGATTCCGGAGTGTCCGCCACGTGGTTCTGGCGTACCCGGCAGGTGATTTTGGCGTGTCTGGCAGGTGTTTCTTGCAAGTCGAGCATTTGGCTCAGGCATGATCAGCAGGTGCTTCCGGCGTGTCCGGCATCTGGTTCCGGTGTGTCTGAGAGCTGGTTCTGGCATGTCCGGCAGATGATTCCGGAGTGTCCACCAAGTGGTTGTGGCATACCCGGCACGTGATTTTAGCGTGTCAGGTAGGTGGTTCCGGCGAGTCGAGTAGGTGGTTCCGGCGTGCTCGGCCGGTGGTTCAGTCGGGTCTTGCAGGTGGTTTCGGTCTGTTCGGGGTGTGGTTCCGGCATCTCAGGCACATGGTTCTGGCACGTCTGATAGTTGGTTCCGGCTGGCCCGACAGGTGTTTCCATTGTGTCCGCCAAGTGGTTCTGGCATAGCTGGCAGGTGATGTTGGCGTGACCGGCAGGTGGTTCCAGCCAGCCCGGCAGGTGATTCCGAAGTGTTCACCAAATGGTTGTGGCGTAGCCGGAAGGTGATTTTGGCGTGTCCAGCAGGTGGTTTTGGCGAGTCGAGCAAGTGGTTCTGGCGTGCTCGGCAGGTGCTTCCGGTGTCATTGGCATGTGGTTCTGGCATGTCTGAGAGGTGGTTCCGCAATGCCCGGCAGGTGATTCCGGAGTGTTCGCCAAGTGGTTCTGGCGTAGCCGGCAGGTGATTTTGCATGTCCGGCAATGGTTCCGGCGAGTCGAGGTGGTGGTTCCGGAATAACCGGCAGGTGGTTCCGGCATGTCCGGCAAGTGGTTCCGGCATGTCCAGCACGTGGTTCCAGCATGCCCGGCAGGTGATTCCGGAGTGTCCGGCATGTGGTTCTGGCACCTCTGAGAGGTGGTTCCGGAATGCCTGGCATGTGATTCCGGAGTGTCTGCCGAGTGGTTCTGGCGTAGCCGGCAGATGATTTTGGCGTGTCCACTAGGTGGTTCTGGGGAGTGGATCAGCTGGTTCCAGCATACTCGGCAGGTTGTACCGGCGTGTCCAGAACATGGTTCTGGCAAGTCTGAGAGGTGGTTCCGGCCGGCCAGACAGGTGTTTCCATGGTTGCCGCCAAGTGGTTCTGGCATAGCTGGCAGGTGATGTTGGCGTGACCGGCAGGTGGTTCCAGCCAGCCCGGCAGGTGATTCCGAAGAGTTCACCAAATGGTTGTGGCGTAGCCGGCAGGTGATTTTCGTGTGTCCAGCAGGTGGTTTTGGTGAGTCGAGCAGGTGGTTCTGGCGTGCTCGGCAGCTCCTTCCGGAGTCATTGGCATGTGTTTCCGGCATGTCTGAGAGGTGGTTCCGCCATGCCCGGCAGGTGATTCCGGAGTGTTCGCCAAGTGATTCTGGCGTAGCTGGCAGGTGATTTTGCATGTCCGGCTATGGTTCCGGCGAGTCGGGCCGGTGGTTCCGGCATGTCCGGCAGGTGGTTCCGGCATGCCCGGCAGGTGATTCAGGAGTGTCTGGCATGTGGTTCTGGCACCTCTGAGAGGTGGTTCCGGCATGCCCGTCAGGTGATACCGGAGTGTTCGCCAAGTGGTTCTGGCGTAGCCGGCAGGTGATTTTACATGTCCGGCATTATTTCCGGCGAGTCGAGCCGGTGGTTCCGGAATGTCCGGCTGGTGGTTCCGGCATGTCCGGCAGGTGGTTCCGGCATGTCCAGCACGTGGTTCCAGCATGCCCGGCAGGTGATTCCGGAGTGTCCGGCATGTGGTTCGGGCAGCTCTGAGAGGTGGTTCCGGAATGCCTGGCCTGTGATTCCGGAGTGTCTGCCGAGTGGTTCTGGCGTAGCCGGCAGTTGATTTTGGCGTGTCCACTCTGTGGTTCTGGGGAGTGGATCAGCTGGTTCCGGCATACTCGGCAGATGGTACCGGCGTGTCCAGAACATGGTTCTGGCAAGTCTGAGCGGAGGTTCCGGCACGCCTGACAGGTGATTCCGGAGCGTCCGCCAAGTGTTGCTGGCGTACCCGGCAGGTGATTTTCGCCTGTCCGACAGGTGTATCTTGCGAGTCGAGCAGGTGGCTCAGGCATGCTCAGCTGGTGCTTCCGGCGTCTCTGGCACGTGGTTCTGGTGTGTCTGAGAGCTGGTTCTGGCATGTCCGGCAGACGATTCCGGAGTGTCCACCAAGTGGTTCTGGTATACCTGGCAGGTCATTTTGGCGTGTCAGGAAGTTGGTTCCGGCTAGTTGAGCTGGTGGATCAGGCGTGCTCGCCAGGGGGTTCAGGCGGGTCTGGCAGGTGGTTTCGGTCTGTTCGGGGAATGGTTCCGGCATCTCAGGCACATGGTTCTGGCACGTCTGAGAGGTGGTTGCGGCAGGCCCGACAGGTGTTTCCATGGTGTCCGCCAAGTGGTTCTGGCATAGCTGGCAGGTGATGTTGGCGTGACCGGCAGGTGGTTCCGGCAAGCCCGGCAGGATGATTCCGAAGATTTCACCAAATGGTTGTGGCGTAGGCGGCAGGTGATTTTGGCGTGTCCAGCAGGTGGTTTTGGCGAGTCGAGCAGGTGGTTCTGGCGTGCTCGGAAGGTGCTTCCGGTGTCATTGGCATGGGGTTCCGGCATGTCTGAGAGGGGGTTCCGGCATGCCCGGCAGGTGGTTCCAGAGTGTCTGCCGAGTGGTTCTGGAGCCAGCCCGGCAGGTGATTCCGAATAGTTCACCAAATGGTTGTGGCGTAGCTGGCAGGTGATTTTGGCGTGTCAGGAAGATAGTTCCGGCTAGTTGAGCAGGTGGATCTGGCGTGCTCGCCAGGGGGTTCAGGCGGGTCTGGCAGGTGGTTTCGGTCTGTTCGGGGAGTGGTTCCGGCATCTCAGGCACATGGTTCTGGCACGTCTGTGAGGTGGTTCCTGCCGGCCGCAGAGGTGTTTCCGGAGTGTCCGCCAAGTGGTTCTGGCGTAGCTGAGAGGTGATGTTGGCGTGACCGGCAGGTGGTTCCAGCCAGCCCGGCAGGTGATTCCGGAGTGTCTGCCATGTGGTTCTGGCATAGCTGGCAGGTGATTTTGGCGTGTACAGCAGGTGGTTCCGGCGAGCTCGGCAGGTGGTACCAGCGTGTCCGGAACATGGTTCTGGCACGTCTTAGAGATGGTTCCGGAATGCCAGGCAGGTGATTCCGCTGTGTCCGGCATGTGGTTCTAGCACCTCTGAGAGGTGGGTCCGTCATGCCCGGCAGGTGGTTCCGGAGGTTCTGCCGAGTGGTTCTGGCGTAGTCAGCAGGTGATTCTGGCGTGTCCAGCAGGTGGTTCTGGGGAGTGGATCAGGTGGTTCCAGCATACTTGGCAGGTGGTACCGTCGTGTCCGGAACATGGTTCTGCCAAGTCTGAGAGGCGGTTCCGGGCTGCCCGACAGGTGATTCCGGAGTGTCCGCCACGTGGTTCTGGCGTACCCGGCAGGTGATTTTGGCGTGTCTGGCAGGTGTTTCTTGCAAGTCGAGCATTTGGCTCAGGCATGATCAGCAGGTGCTTCCGGCGTGTCCGGCATCTGGTTCCGGTGTGTCTGAGAGCTGGTTCTGGCATGTCCGGCAGATGATTCCGGAGTGTCCACCAAGTGGTTGTGGCATACCCGGCAGGTGATTTTAGCGTGTCAGGTAGGTGGTTCTGGCGAGTCGAGTAGGTGGTTCCAGCGTGCTCGGCCGGTGGTTCAGGCGGGTCTGGCAGGTGGTTTCGGTCTGTTCGGGGTGTGGTTCCGGCATCTCAGGCACATGGTTCTGGCACGTCTGATAGTTGGTTCCGGCCGGCCCGACAGGTGTTTCCATTGTGTCCGCCAAGTGGTTCTGGCATAGCTGGCAGGTGATGTTGGCGTGACCGGCAGGTGGTTCCAGCCAGCCCGGCAGGTGATTCCGAAGTGTTCACCAAATGGTTGTGGCGTAGCCGGAAGGTGATTTTGGCGTGTCCAGCAGGTGGTTTTGGCGAGTCGAGCAAGTGGTTCTGGCGTGCTCGGCAGGTGCTTCCGGTGTCATTGGCATGTGGTTCCGGCATGTCTGAGAGGTGGTTCCGCCATGCCCGGCAGGTGATTCCGGAGTGTTCGCCAAGTGGTTCTGGCGTAGCCGGCAGGTGATTTTGCATGTCCGGCAATGGTTCCGGCGAGTCGAGGTGGTGGTTCCGGAATGTCCGGCCGGTGGTTCCGGCATGTCCGGCAAGTGCTTCCGGCATGTCCAGCACGTGGTTCCAGCATGCCCAGCAGGTGATTCCGGAGTGTCCGGCATGTGGTTCTGGCATCTCTGAGAGGTGGTTCCGGCATGCCCGACAGGTGATACCTGAGTGTCCGGCATTTGGTTCTCGCACCTCTGAGAGGTGGTTCCGGAATGCCTGGCATGTGATTCCGGAGTGTCTGCCGAATGGTTCTGGCGTAGCCGGCAGATGATTTTGGCGTGTCCACTAGGTGGTTCTGGGGAGCGGATCAGCTGGTTCCAGCATACTCGGCAGGTTGTACCGGCGTGTCCAGAACATGGTTCTGGCAAGTCTGAGAGGTGGTTCCGGCCGGCCCGACAGGTGTTTCCATGGTGGCCGCCAAGTGGTTCTGGCATAGCCGGCAGTTGATTCTGGCGTGTCCAGCAGGTGGTTCTGGGGAGTGGATCATGTGGTTCCGGCATACTCGGCAGTTGGTACCGGCGTGTCCGGAACATGGTTCTGGCAAATCTGAGAGGCGGTTCCGGCATGCCCAACAGTTCATTCCGGAGTGTTCGCCAAGTGGTTCTGGCGTAGCCGGCAGGTCATTTGCATGTCCGGCGGTGGTTGCGGCGAGTCGAGCCGGTGGTTCCTGCGTGTCAGGCAGGTGGTTCTGGGGTGACCGGCACGAGGTTCTGGCACGTCTGAGAGATGGTTCCAGCATGCCCGGCAGGTGATTCCGGAGTGTCCGGCACGTGGTTCTGGCACCTCTGAGAGGTGGTTCCGGCATGCCCGGCAGGTGATACCGGAGTCTCCGGCATTTGGTTCTGGCACCTCTGAGAGGTGGTTCCGGAATGCCTGCCATGTGATTCCGGAGTGTCTGCCGAGTGGTTCTGGCGTAGCCGGCAGTTGATTTTGGCGTGTCCACTAGGTGGTTCTGGGGAGTGGATCAGGTGGTTCCGGCATACTCT
This sequence comes from Equus przewalskii, assembly GCF_037783145.1. NCBI lineage: Eukaryota > Metazoa > Chordata > Mammalia > Perissodactyla > Equidae > Equus > Equus przewalskii. The sequence continues at coordinate 53,867 of NW_027228033.1, forward strand.
GCAGGTGGTACCGGCGTGTCCGGAACATGGTTCTGGCAAGTCTGAGAGGTGGTTCCGGCCGGCCCGACAGGTGTTTCTGGAGTTTCCGCCAAGTGGTTCTGGCGTAGCTGAAAGGTGGTGTTGGCGTGACCGGCAGGTGGTTCCAGCCAGCCCGGCAGGTGATTCCGAAGTGTTCACCAAATGGTTGTGGCGTAGCGGGAAGGTGATTTTGGCGTGTCCATCAGGTGGTTTTGACGAGTCGAGCAGGTGGTTCTGGCGTGCTCGGCAGGTGCTTCCGGTGTCATTGGCATGTGGTTTTGGCATGTCTGAGACGAGGTTCCGCCATGCCCGGCAGGTGATTCCGGAGTGTTCGCCAAGTGGTTCTGGCGTAGCCGGCAGGTGATTTTGCATGTCTGGCAATGGTTCCGGCGACTCGAGCCGGTGGTTCCGGCATGTCCGGCAGGTGGTTCCGGCATGCCCGGCAGGTGATTCCGGAGTGTCCGGCATGTGGTTCTGGCACCTCTGAGAGGTGGTTCCGGCATGCACGGCAGGTGATACCGGAGTGTCCGGCATGTGGTTCTGGCACCTCTAAGAGGTTGCTCTGGCATGCCCGGCAGGTGATACCGGAGTGTCCGGCATTTGGTTCTGGCACCTCTGTGAAGTGGTTCCGGGATTCCTGGCATGTGATTCCGGAGTGTCTGCCGAGTGGTTCTGGCGTGCCCAGCACGTGTTTCCGGTCTGTCCGGCAGGTGGTTGTGGCGTGTCCGGAACATGGTTCTGGCAAGTCTGAGAGGTGGTTCCGGCATGCCCGACAGGTGATTCCGGAGTGTTCCCCAAGTGGTTCTGGCGTAGCCGGCAGGTCATTTTGCATGTCCGGCGGTGGTTCCGGCGAGTCGAGCCGGTGGTTCCGGCGTGTCCGGCATGTGCTTCTGGCGTGACCGGCACGTCTGAGAGTTGGTTCCGGCATGCCCGACAGGTGATTCCGGAGTGTCCGCCACGTGGTTCTGGCGTACCCGGCAGGTGATTTTGGCGTGTCTGGCAGGTGTTTCTTGCAAGTCGAGCATTTGGCTCAGGCATGCTCAGCAGGTGCTTCCGGCGTGTCTGGCACGTGTTTCTGGTGTGTCTGAGAGCGGGTTCTGGCATGTCCGGCAGATGATTCCGGAGTGTCCACCAAGTGGTTGTGGCATACCCGGCAGGTGATTTTAGCGTGTCAGGTAGGTGGTTCCAGCGAGTCGAGTAGGTGGTTCCGGCATGCTCGGCAGGTGGTTCAGGTGAGTCTGGCACGTGGTTTCGGTCTGTTCGGGGTGTGGTTCCGGCATCTCAGGCACATGGTTCTGGCACGTCTGAGAGGTGGTTCCGGCCGGCCCGACAGGTGTTTCCATGGTGTCCGCCAACTGGTTCTGGCATAGCTGGCAGGTGATGTTGGCGTGACCGGCAGGTGGTTCCAGCCAGCCCGGCAGGTGATTCCGAAGTGTTCACCAAATGGTTGTGGCGTAGCCGGAAGTTGATTTTGGCGTGTCCAGCAGGTGGTTTTGGCGAGTCGAGCAGGTGGTTCTGGCGTGCTCGGCAGGTGCTTCCGGTGTCATTGGCATGTGGTTCCGGCATGTCTGAGAGGTGGTTCCGGCATGCCCGACAGGTGATTCCGGAGTGTTCGCCAAGTGTTTGTGGCGTAGCCGGCAGGTCATTTTGCATGTCCGGCGGTGGTTCCGGCGAGTCGAGCCGGTGGTTCCGGCGTGTCCGGCAGGTTGTTCCGGCATGCCCGGCAGGAGATTCCGGAGTGTCCGGCATGTGGTTCTGGCACCCCTGAGAAGTGGTTCCGGCATGCCCGTCAGGTGATACTGGAGTGTTCGCCAAGTGGTTCTGGCGTAGCCGGCAGGTGATTTTGCATGTCCGGCAATGGTTCCGGCGAGTCGAGCCATCGTTCCGTAATGTCCGGCAGGTGGTTCCGGCAAGTCCGGCAGGTGGTTCCGGCATGTCCGGCAAGTGGTTCGGGCAAGTCCAGCACGTGGTCCCAGCATGCCCGGCAGGTGATTCCGGAGTGTCCGGCATGTGGTTCTGGCACCTCTGAGAGGTGGTTCCGGCATGCCCGGCAGGTGATACCGGAGTGTCCGGCATGTGGTTCTGGCACCTCTGAGAGGTTGCTCTGGCATGCCCGGCAGGTGATACAGGAGTGTCCGGCATTTGGTTCTGGCACCTCTGTGAAGTCGTTCCGGGATGCCTGGCATGTGATTCCGGAGTGTCTGCCGAGTGGTTCTGGCGTGCCCAGCACGTGTTTCCGGTCTGTCCGGCATGTGGTTGTGGCGTGTCCGGCACGAGGTTCTGGCACGTCTGAGAGTTGGTTCCGGCATGCCCGACAGGTGATTCCGGAGTGTCCGCCACGTGATTCTGGCGTACCCGGCAGGTGATTTTGGCGTGTCTGGCAGGTGTTTCTTGCAAGTCGAGCATTTGGCTCAGGCATGGTCAGCAGGTGCTTCCGGCATGTCTGGCACGTGGTTCTGGTGTGTCTGACAGCTGGATCTGGCATGTCCGGCAGCTGATTCTGGAGTGTCCACCAAGTGGTTGTGGCATACCCGGCAGGTGATTTTAGCGTGTCAGGTAGGTGGTTCCAGCGAGTCGAGTAGGTGGTTCTGGCGTGCTCGGCTGGTGGTTCAGGCGGGTCTGGCAGGTGGTTTCGGTCTGTTCGGGGTGTGGTTCCGGCATCTCAGGCACATGGTTCTGTCACGTCTGATAGGTGGTTCCGGCAGGCCCAACAGGTGTTTCCACGGTGTCCGCCAAGTGGTTCTGGCATAGCTGGCAGGTGATGTTGGCGTGACCGGCAGGTGGTTCCAGCCAGCCCGGCAGGTGATTCCGAAGAGTTCACCAAATTGTTGTGGCCTAGCCGGCAGGTGATTTTGGCGTGTCCAGCAGGTGGTTTTGGCGAGTCGAGCAGGTGGTTCTGGCGTGCTCGGCAGGTGCTTCTGGTGTCATTGGCATGTGGTTTTGGCATGTCTGAGAGGTGGTTCCGACATGCCTGGCAGGTGGTTCCAGAGTGTCTGCCGAGTGGTTCTGGCGTAGCCCGCAGGTGATTCTGGCGTGTCCAGCATGTGGTTCTGTGGAGTGGATCAGGTGGTTCCGGCATACTCGGCAGGTGGTACCGGCGTGTCCGGAACATGGTTCTGGCAAGTCTGAGAGGTGGTTCCGGCACGCCCGACAGGTGATTCCGGAGTGTTCCCCAAGTGATTCTGGAGTAGCCGGCAGGTCATTTTGCATGTCCGGCGGTGGTTCCGACGAGTCGAGCCGGTGGTTCCGGCGTGTCCAGCAGGGGTTGCCGTTCTGTCCGGCAGGTGGTTCTGGCGTGTCCGGCACGAGGTTCTGGCACGTCTGAGAGTTGGTTCCGGCATGCCGAACGGGTGATGCCAGAGTGTCCGCCACGTGGTTCTTGCGTATCCGGCAGGAGATTTTGGCGTGTCTGGCAGGTGTTTCTTGCAAGTCGAGCATTTGGCTCAGGCATGATCAGCAGGTGCTTCCGGCGTGTCCGGCACGTGGTTCTGGTGTGTCTGAGATCTGGTTCTGGCATGTCCGGCAGCTGATTCTGGAGTATCCACCAAGTGGTTGTGGCATACCCGGCAGGTGATTTTAGCGTGTCAGGTAGGTGGTTCCAGCGAGTCAAGTAGGTGGTTCCGGCGTGCTCGGCAGGTGGTTCAGGCGGGTCTGGCAGGTTGTTTGTCTGTTCGGGGTGTGGTTCTGGCATCTCAGGCAGATGGTTCTGGCACGTCTGATAGGTGGTTCCGGCCGGCCCGACAGGTGTTTCCATGGTGTCCGCCAAGTGGTTCTGGCATAGCTGGCAGGTGATGTTGGCGTGACCGGCAGGTGGTTCCAGCCAGCCCGGCAGGTGATTCCGAAGTGTTCACCAAATGGTTGTGGCGTAGCCGGAAGGTGATTGTGGCATGTCCAGCAGGTGGTTTTGGCGAGTCGAGCAGGTGGTTCTGGCGTGCTCGGCAGGTGCTTCCGGTGTCATTGGCATGTGGTTCCGGCATGTCTGAGAGGTGGTTCCGCAATGCCCGGCAGGTGATTCCGGAGTGTTCGCCAAGTGGTTCTGGCGTAGCCAGCAGGTGATTTTGCAGGTCCGGCAATGGTTCCGGCGAGTCGAGCCGGTGGTTCCGGAATATCCGGCAGGTGGTTCCGGCATGTCCGGCAAGTGGTTCCGGCATGTCCAGCACGTGGTTCCAGCATGCCCGGCAGGTGATTCCGGAGTGTCCGGCATGTGGTTCTGGCACCTCTGAAGGTGGTTCCGGCATGCCCGACAGGTGATACCGGAGTGTCCGGCATTTGGTTCTGGCACCTCTGAGAGGTGGTTCCGGAATGCCTGGCATGTGATTCCGGAGTGTCTGCCGAGTGGTTCTGGCGTAGCCGGCAGATGATTTTGGCGTGTCCACTAGGTGGTTCTGGGGAGTGGATCAGCTGGTTCCAGCATACTCGGCAGGTTGTACCGGCGTGTCCGGAACTTGGTTCTGGCAAGTCTGAGAGGTGGTTCCGGCATGCCCAACAGGTGATTCCGGAGTGTTCGCCAAGTTTTTCTGGCGTAGCCGGCAGGTCATTTTGCATGTCCGGTGCTGGTTCCGGCGAGTCGAGCCGGTGGTTCCGGCATGTCCGGCAGGTGGTTCCGGCATGCCCGGCAGGTGATTCCGGAGTGTCCGGCATGTGGTTCTGGCACCTCTGAGAGGTGGTTCCAGCATGCCCGGCAGGTGATACCGGAGTGTCCGGCATGTGGTTCTGGCACCTCTGAGAGGTTGCTCTGGCATGCCCGGCAGGTGATACCGGAGTGTCCGGCATTTGGTTCTGGCACCTCTGAGAAGTGGTTCCGGGATGCCTGGCATGTGATTCCGGAGTGTCTGCCGAGTGGTTCTGGCGTGTCCAGCAGGTGTTTCCGGTCTGTCCGGCAGGTGGTTGTGGCGTGTCCGGCACGAGGTTCTGGCACGTCTGAGAGTTGGTTCCGGCATGCCCGACAGGTGATTCCGGAGTGTCCGCCACATGGTTCTGGCGTACCCGGCAGGTGATTTTGGCGTGTCTGGCAGGTGTTTCTTGCAAGTCGAGCATTTGGCTCAGGCATGATCAGCAGGTGCTTCCAGCGTGTCCAGCCCGTGGTTCTGGTTTGTCTGCAAGCTGGTTCTGGAATGTCCGGCAGATGATTCCGGAGTGTCCACCAAGTGGTTGTGGCATACCCGGCAGGTGATTTTAGCGTGTCAGCTACGTGGTTCCGGCGAGTCGAGTAGGTGGTTCCGCCATGTCCGGCAGGTGGTTCCGGACTGACCGGCAGTTGATTCCGGAGTGTTCGCCAAGTGGTTCTGGCGTAGCCGGCAGGTGATTTTGCATGTCCGGCAATGGTTCCTGCGAGTCGAGCCGGTGGTTCCGCCATGTCCAGCAGGTGGTTCCGGACTGACCGGCAGGTGATTCCGGAGTGTCCGGCATGTGGTTCTGGCACCTCTGAGAGGTGGTTCCGGCATGCCTGGCCTGAGATTCCGGAGTGTCTGCCGAGTGGTTCTGGCGTAGCCGGCAGGTGATTTTGGCGTGTCCAGCATGTGGTTCCGGCGAGCTCGGCATGTGGTACCGGCGTGTCCGGAACATGGTTCTGGCACCTCTGAGAGATGGTTCCGGCATGCCCGGCAGGTGATTCCGGAGTGTCCGGCATGTGGTTCTGGCACCTCTGAGAGGTGGTTCCGGCATGCCCGACAGGTGATTCCCGAGTGTTCGCCAATTGGTTGTGGCGTAGCCGGCAGGTCACTTTGCATGTCTGGCTGTGGTTCCGGCGAGTCGAGCCGGTGGTTCCGGCATAGCCGGCAGTTGATTTTGGCGTGTCCACTAGGTGGTTCTGGGGAGTGGATCAGCTGGTTCCGGCATACTCGGCAGGTGGTACCGGCGTGTCCAGAACATGGTTCTGGCAAGTCTGAGAGTTGGTTCCGGCACACCCAACAGCTGATTCCGGAGCGTCCGCCAAGTGTTTCTGGCGTACCCGGCAGGTGATTTTGGCATGTCCGACCGGTGTTTCTTGCGAGTCGAGCGGGTGGCTCAGGCATGCTCAGCTGGTGCTTCCGGCGTCTCTGGCACGTGGTTCTGGTGTGTCTGAGAGCTGGTTCTGGCATGTCCGGCATATGATTCCGGAGTGTCCACCAAGTGGTTCTGGTATACCTGGCAGGTGATTTTGGCGTGTCAGGAAGTTGGTTCCGGCTAGTTGAGCTGGTGGATCAGGCGTGCTCGCCAGGGGGTTCAGGTGGGTCTGGCAGGTGGTTTCGGGCTGTTCGGGGAGTGGTTCCGGCATCTCAGGCACATGGTTCTGGCACGTCTGAGAGGTGGTTCCGGCCGGACTGACAGGTGTTTCCGGAGTGTCCACCAAGTGGTTCTGGCGTAGCTGAAAGGTGATGTTGGCGTGACCGGCAGGTGGTTCCAGCCAGCCCGGCAGGTGATTCCGGAGTGTCTGCCGAGTGGTTCTGGCGTGCTCGGCAGGTGCTTCCGGTGTCATTGGCATGTGGTTCCGGCATGTCTGAGAGGTGGTTAGGCCGTGCCTGGCAGGTGATTCCGGAGTGTTCACCAAGTGGTTCTGGCGTAGCCGGCAGGTGATTTTGCATGTCCGGCAATGGTTCCGGCGAGTCGAGCCGGTGGTTCCGGCATGTCCAGCACGTGGTTCCGGCATGCCCGGCAGGTGATTCCGGAGTGTCCGGCATGTGGTTCTGGCACCTCTGAGAGGTGGTTCTGGCATGCCCGGCAGGGGATACCGGAGTGTCCGGCATTTGGTTCTGGCACCTCTGAGAGGTGGTTCCGGAGTGCCTGGCATGTGATTCCTGAGTGTCAGCCGAGTGGTTCTGGCGTAGCCAGCAGGTGATTTTGGCGTGTGCAGCAGGTGGTTCCGGCGAGCTCGGCAGGTGGTTCCGGCATGTGCGGAACATGGTTCTGGCAAGTCTGAGAGATGGTTCCGGCATGCCCAGGAGGTGATTCCGGATTGTCCGGCATGTGGTTCTGGCACCTCTGAGAGGTGGTTGCGGCAGGCCCGGCAGGGGGTTCCGGAGTGCCTGCCGAGTGGTTCTGGCATAGTCGGCAGGTGATTCTGGCGTGTCCAGCAGGTGGTTCTGGGGAGTGGATCAGGTGGTTCCGGCATACTCGGCAGGTGGTACCGGCGTGTCCGGAACATGGTTCTGGCAAGTCTGAGAGGCGGTTCCGGCATGCCCGACAGGTGATTCCGGAGTTTTCACAAAGTGGTTCTGGCGTAGCCGGCAGGTCATTTTGCATGTCCAGCGGTGGTTCCGGCGAGTCGAGCCGGTCGTTCCGGCGTGTCCGGCAGGTGGATCTGGCGTGACAGGCACGAGGTTCTGGCACGTCTGAGAGTTGGTTCCGGCATGCCCGACAGGTGATTTCGGAGTGTCCGCCACATGGTTCTGGCATACCCTGCAGGTGATTTTGGCGTGTCTGGCAGGCGTTTCTTGCAAGTCGAGCATTTGGCTCAGGCATGCTCAGCAGGTGCTTCCGGCGTGTCTGGCACGTGTTTCTGGTGTGTCTGAGATCTGGTTCTGGCATGTCTGGCAGATGATTCCGGAGTGTCCACCAAGTGGTTGTGGCATACCCGGCAGGTGATTTTAGCGTGTCAGGTAGGTGGTTCTAGCGAGTCGAGTAGGTGGTTCCGGCGTGCTCGGCAGGTGGTTCAGGCGGGTCTGGCAGGTGGTTTCGGTCTGTTCGGGGACTGGTTCCAGCATCTCAGGCACATGGTTGTGGCACGTCTGATAGGTGGTTCCAGCCGGCCGGACAGGTGTTTCCATGGTGTCCGCCAAGTGGTTCTGGCATAGCTGGCACGTGATGTTGGCGTGACCGGCAGGTGGTTCCAGCAAGCCCGGCAGGTGATTCCGAAGTTTTCACCAAATGGTTGTGGCGTAGCCGGAAGGTGATTTTGGCGTGTCCAGCAGGTGGTTTTGGCGAGTCGAGCAGGTGGTTCTGGCATGCTCGGCAGGTGCTTCCGGTGTCATTGGCATGTGGTTCCGGCATGTCTGAGAGGTGGTACCGCCATGCCCGGCAGGTGATTCCGGAGTGTTCGCCAAGTGGTTCTGGCATAGCCGGCAGGTGATTTTGCATGTCCGGCAATGGTTCCGGCGAGTCGAGCCGGTGGTTCCGGCATGTCCGGCAGGTGATTCCGGAGTGTCCGGCATGTGGTTCTGGCACCTCTGTGAGTTGGTTCCGGCCAGCCCGAAAGGTGTTTCCGGAGTGTCCGCCAAGTGGTTCTGGCGTAGCTGAAAGGTGATGTTGGCGTGACCGGCAGGTGGTTCCAGCCAGCCCGGCAGGTGATTCCGGAGTGTCTGCCGAGTGGTTCTGGCGTAGCCGGCAGGTGATTTTGGCGTGTCCAGCAGGTGGTTTTGGCGAGTCGAGCAGGTGGTTCTGGCGTGCTCGGCAGGTGCTTCTGGTGTCATTGGCATGTGGTTCCGGCATGTCTGAGAGGTGGTTCCGCCATGCCCGGCAGGTGATTCCGGAGTGTCCGGGATTTGGTTCTGGCACCTCTGAGAGGTGGCTCCGGAATGCCTGGCATGTGATTCCGGAGTGTCTGCCGAGTGGTTCTGGCGTAGCCGGCAGGTGATTCTGGCGTGTCCAGCAGGTGGTTCTGGGGAGTGGATCAGGCGGTTCCGGCATACTCGGCAGGTGGTACCGTAGTGTCCGGAGCAAGGTTCTGGCAAGTCTGAGATGTGGTTCTGGCATGCCTGACAGGTGATTCCGGAGTGTTCGCCAAGTGGTTCTGCCGTAGCCGGCAGGTCATTTTGCATGTCCGGCGGTGGTTCCGGCGAGTCGAGCCGGTGGTTCCGGCGTAGCCGGCTGTTGGTTTTGGCGTGTCCAATAGGTGGTTCTGGGGAGTGCATCAGCTGGTTCCGGCATACTCGGCACGTGGTACCAGCGTGTCCAGAACGTGGTTCTGGCAAGTCTGAGAGGTGGTTCCGGCACGCCCGACAGGTGATTCCGGAGCGTCCGCCAAGTGTTTCTGGCGTACCCGGCAGGTGATTTTGGCATGTCCGACAGGTGTTTCTTGCGAGTCGAGCAAGTGGCTCAGGCATGCTCAGCTGGTGCTTCGGGCGAGTCTGGCCCGTGGTTCTGGTGTGTCTGAGAGCTGGTTCTGGCATGTCCGGCAGATGATTCCGGAGTGTCCAACAAGTGGTTCTGGTAGACCTGGCAGGTGATTTTGGCGTGTCAGGAAGGTGGTTCCGGCTAGTTGAGCAGGTGGATCAGGCGTGCTCGCCAGGGGGTTCAGGCGGGTCTGGCAGGTGGCTTCGGACTGTTCGGGGCGTGGTTCCGGCATCTCAGGCACATGGTTCTGGCACGTCTGAGGGGTGGTTCCGGCCGGCCCGACAGGTGTTTCCGGAGTGTCCGCCAAGTGGTTCCAGCGTAGCTGAAAGGTGATGTTGGCGTGACCGGCAGATGGTTCCAGCCAGCCCCGCAGGTGATTCCAGAGTGTCTGCCGCGTGGTTCTGGCGTAGCCGAGAGGTGATTTTGGCGTGTCCAGCAGGTGGTTCCGGCGAGCTCGGCAGGTGGTACTGGCGTGTCCAGAACATGGTTCTAGCACGTCTGAGAGATGGTTCCGGCATGCCCGGCATGTGATTCCGGAGTGTCCGGCATGTGGTTCTGGCACCTCTGAGAGGTGCTTCCGGCATGCTCGGCAGGTGATACCGGAGTGTCCGACATGTGGTTCTGGCACCTCTGAGAGGTTGTTCCGGCATGCCCGGCAGGTGTTTCCGGAGTGTCTGCCGAATGGTTCTGGCGTAGCCGGCAGGTGATTCTGGCGTGTCCAGCAGGTGGTTCTGGGGAGTGGATCAGGTGGTTCCGGCATACTCGGCAGGTTGTACCGGCGTGTCCGGAACATGGTTCTGGCAAGTCTGAGAGGTGGTTCCGGCATGCCCGACAGGTGATTCCGGAGTGTTCGCCAAGTGGTTCTGGAGTAGCCGGCAGGTCATTTTGCATGTCCGGCGGTGGTTCCGGTGAGTCGAGCCGGTGGTTCCGGCGTGTCCAGCAGGTCGTTCTGGTCTGTCCGGCAGGTGGTTCTGGCGTGTCCGGCACGAGGTTCTGGCACGTCTGAGAGTTGGTTCTGGCATGCCCGACAGGTGATTCCGGAGTGTCCGCCACGTGGTTCTGGCGTACCCGGCAGGTGATTTTGGCGTGTCTGGCAGGTGTTTCTTGCAAGTCGAGCATTTGGCTCAGGCATGGTCAGCAGGTGCTTCCGGCATGTCTGGCACGTGGTTCTGGTGTGTCTGACAGCTGGATCTGGCATGTCCGGCAGCTGATTCTGGAGTGTCCACCAAGTGGTTGTGGCATACCCGGCAGGTGATTTTAGCGTGTCAGGTAGGTGGTTCCAGCGAGTCGAGTAGGTGGTTCTGGCGTGCTCGGCAGGTGGTTCAGGCGGGTCTGGCAGGTGGTTTCGGTCTGTTCGGGGTGTGGTTCCGGCATCTCAGGCACATGGTTCTGTCACGTCTGATAGGTGGTTCCGGCAGGCCCAACAGGTGTTTCCACGGTGTCCGCCAAGTGGTTCTGGCCTAGCTGGCACGTGATGTTGGCGTGACCGGCAGGTGGTTCCAGCCAGCCCGGCAGGTGATTCCGAAGAGTTCACCAAATTGTTGTGGCCTAGCCGGCAGGTGATTTTGGCGTGTCCAGCAGGTGGTTTTGGCGAGTCGAGCAGGTGGTTCTGGCGTGCTCGGCAGGTGCTTCTGGTGTCATTGGCATGTGGTTTTGGCATGTCTGAGAGGTGGTTCCGACATGCCTGGCAGGTGGTTCCAGAGTGTCTGCCGAGTGGTTCTGGCGTAGCCCGCAGGTGATTCTGGCGTGTCCAGCATGTGGTTCTGTGGAGTGGATCAGGTGGTTCCGGCATACTCGGCAGGTGGTACCGGCGTGTCCGGAACATGGTTCTGGCAAGTCTGAGAGGTGGTTCCGGCACGCCCGACAGGTGATTCCGGAGTGTTCCCCAAGTGATTCTGGAGTAGCCGGCAGGTCATTTTGCATGTCCGGCGGTGGTTCCGACGAGTCGAGCCGGTGGTTCCGGCATGTCCAGCAGGGGTTTCCGTTCTGTCCGGCAGGTGCTTCTGGCGTGTCCGGCACGAGGTTCTGGCACGTCTGAGAGTTGGTTCCGGCATGCCGAATGGGTGATTCCAGAGTGTCCGCCACGTGGTTCTTGCGTATCCGGCAGGAGATTTTGGCGTGTCTGGCAGGTGTTTCTTGCAAGTCGAGCATTTGGCTCAGGCATGATCAGCAGGTGCTTCCGGCGTGTCCGGCACGTGGTTCTGGTGTGTCTGAGATCTGGTTCTGGCATGTCCGGCAGCTGATTCTGGAGTATCCACCAAGTGGTTGTGGCATACCCGGCAGGTGATTTTAGCGTGTCAGGTAGGTGGTTCCAGCGAGTGAAGTAGGTGGTTCCAGCGTGCTCGGCAGGTGGTTCAGGCGGGTCTGGCAGGTTGTTTGTCTGTTCGGGGTGTGGTTCTGGCATCTCAGGCAGATGGTTCTGGCACGTCTGATAGGTGGTTCCGGCCGGCCCGACAGGTGTTTCCATGGTGTCCGCCAAGTGGTTCTGGCATAGCTGGCAGGTGATGTTGGCGTGACCGGCAGGTGGTTCCAGCCAGCCCGGCAGGTGATTCCGGAGTGTTCACCAAATGGTTCTGGCGTAGCCAGCAGGTGATTTTGCATGTCCGGCAATGGTTCCGGCGAGTCGAGCCGGTGGTTCCGGAATATCCGGCAGGTGGTTCCGGCATGTCCGGCAAGTGGTTCCGGCATGTCCAGCACGTGGTTCCAGCATGCCCGGCAGGTGATTCCGGAGTGTCCGGCATGTGGTTCTGGCACCTCTGAAGGTGGTTCCGGCATGCCCGACAGGTGATACCGGAGTGTCCGGCATTTGGTTCTGGCACCTCTGAGAGGTGGTTCCGGAATGCCTGGCATGTGATTCCGGAGTGTCTGCCGAGTGGTTCTGGCGTAGCCGGCAGATGATTTTGGCGTGTCCACTAGGTGGTTCTGGGGAGTGGATCAGCTGGTTCCGGCATACTCGGCAGGTTGTACCGGCGTGTCCGGAACTTGGTTCTGGCAAGTCTGAGAGGTGGTTCCGGCATGCCCAACAGGTGATTCCGGAGTGTTCGCCAAGTTTTTCTGGCGTAGCCGGCAGGTCATTTTGCATGTCCGGTGCTGGTTCCGGCGAGTCGAGCCGGTGGTTCCGGCATGTCCGGCAGGTGGTTCCGGCATGCCCGGCAGGTGATTCCGGAGTGTCCGGCATGTGGTTCTGGCACCTCTGAGAGGTGGTTCCAGCATGCCCGGCAGGTGATACCGGAGTGTCCGGCATGTGGTTCTGGCACCTCTGAGAGGTTGCTCTGGCATGCCCGGCAGGTGATACCGGAGTGTCCGGCATTTGGTTCTGGCACCTCTGAGAAGTGGTTCCGGGATGCCTGGCATGTGATTCCGGAGTGTCTGCCGAGTGGTTCTGGCGTGTCCAGCAGGTGTTTCCGGTCTGTCCGGCAGGTGGTTGTGGCGTGTCCGGCACGAGGTTCTGGCACGTCTGAGAGTTGGTTCCGGCATGCCCGACAGGTGATTCCGGAGTGTCCGCCACATGGTTCTGGCGTACCCGGCAGGTGATTTTGGCGTGTCTGGCAGGTGTTTCTTGCAAGTCGAGCATTTGGCTCAGGCATGATCAGCAGGTGCTTCCGGCGTGTCCAGCCCGTGGTTCTGGTTTGTCTGCAAGCTGGTTCTGGAATGTCCGGCAGATGATTCCGGAGTGTCCACCAAGTGGTTGTGGCATACCCGGCAGGTGATTTTAGCGTGTCAGCTAGGTGGTTCCGGCGAGTCGAGTAGGTGGTTCCGGCGTGCTCGGCAGGTGGTTCAGGCGGGTCTGGCAGGTTGTTTGTCTGTTCGGGGTGTGGTTCCGGCATCTCAGGCACATGGTTCTGGCACGTCTGATAGGTGGTTCCGGCCGGCCCGACAGGTGTTTCCATGGTGTCCGCCAAGTGGTTCTGGCATAGCTGGCAGGTGATGTTGGCGTGACCGGCAGGTGGTTCCAGCCAGCCCGGCAGGTGATTCCGAAGAGTTCACCAAATGGTTGTGGCGTATCCGGCAGATGATCTTGGCGTGTCCAGCAGGTGGTTTTGGCGAGTCGAGTAGGTGGTTCTGGCGTGCTCGGCAGGTGCTCCCGGTGTCATTCGCATGTGGTTCTGGCATGTCTGAGAGGTGGTTCCGCAATGCCCGGCAGGTGATTCTGGAGTGTTCGCCAAGTGGTTCTGGCGTAGCCGGCAGGTGATTTTGCATGTCCGGCAATGGTTCCTGCGAGTCGAGCCGGTGGTTCCGGTATGTCCGGCAGGTGGTTCCGGCATGCCCGGCAGGTGATTCCGGAGTGTCCGGCATGTGGTTCTGGCACCTCTGAGAGGTGGTTCCGGCATGCCTGGCCTGAGATTCCGGAGTGTCTGCCGAGTGGTTCTGGCGTAGCCGGCAGGTGATTTTGGCGTGTCCAGCATGTGGTTCCGGCGAGCTCGGCAGGTGGTACCGGCGTGTCCGGAACATGGTTCTGGCACCTCTGAGAGATGGTTCCGGCATGCCCGGCAGGTGATTCCGGAGTGTCCGGCATGTGGTTCTGGCACCTCTGAGAGGTGGTTCCGGCATGCCCGACAGGTGATTCCCGAGTGTTCGCCAATTGGTTGTGGCGTAGCCGGCAGGTCACTTTGCATGTCTGGCTGTGGTTCCGGCGAGTCGAGCCGGTGGTTCCGGCATAGCAGGCAGTTGATTTTGGCGTGTCCACTAGGTGGTTCTGGGGAGTGGATCAGCTGGTTCCGGCATACTCGGCAGGTGGTACCGGCGTGTCCAGAACATGGTTCTGGCAAGTCTGAGAGTTGGTTCCGGCACACCCAACAGCTGATTCCGGAGCGTCCGCCAAGTGTTTCTGGCGTACCCGGCAGGTGATTTTGGCATGTCCGACCGGTGTTTCTTGCGAGTCGAGCGGGTGGCTCAGGCATGCTCAGCTGGTGCTTCCGGCGTCTCTGGCACGTGGTTCTGGTGTGTCTGAGAGCTGGTTCTGGCATGTCCGGCATATGATTCCGGAGTGTCCACCAAGTGGTTCTGGTATACCTGGCAGGTGATTTTGGCGTGTCAGGAAGTTGGTTCCGGCTAGTTGAGCTGGTGGATCAGGCGTGCTCGCCAGGGGTTCAGGTGGGTCTGGCAGGTGGTTTCGGGCTGTTCGGGGAGTGGTTCCGGCATCTCAGGCACATGGTTCTGGCACGTCTGAGAGGTGGTTCCGGCCGGACTGACAGGTGTTTCCGGAGTGTCCGCCAAGTGGTTCTGGCGTAGCTGAAAGGTGATGTTGGCGTGACCGGCAGGTGGTTCCAGCCAGCCCGGCAGGTGATTCCGGAGTGTCTGCCGAGTGGTTCTGGCGTGCTCGGCAGGTGCTTCCGGTGTCATTGGCATGTGGTTCCGGCATGTCTGAGAGGTGGTTAGGCCGTGCCCGGCAGGTGATTCCGGAGTGTTCACCAAGTGGTTCTGGCGTAGCCGGCAGGTGATTTTGCATGTCCGGCAATGGTTCCGGCGAGTCGAGCCGGTGGTTCCGGCATGTCCAGCACGTGGTTCCGGCATGCCCGGCAGGTGATTCCGGAGTGTCCGGCATGTGGTTCTGGCACCTCTGAGAGGTGGTTCTGGCATGCCCGGCAGGGGATACCGGAGTGTCCGGCATTTGGTTCTGGCACCTCTGAGAGGTGGTTCCGGAGTGCCTGGCATGTGATTCCTGAGTGTCAGCCGAGTGGTTCTGGCGTAGCCAGCAGGTGATTTTGGCGTGTGCAGCAGGTGGTTCCGGCGAGCTCGGCAGGTGGTTCCGGCATGTGCGGAACATGGTTCTGGCAAGTCTGAGAGATGGTTCCGGCATGCCCGGCAGGTGATTCCGGATTGTCCGGCATGTGGTTCTGGCACCTCTGAGAGGTGGTTGCGGCAGGCCCGGCAGGGGGTTCCGGAGTGCCTGCCGAGTGGTTCTGGCATAGTCGGCAGGTGATTCTGGCGTGTCCAGCAGGTGGTTCTGGGGAGTGGATCAGGTGGTTCCGGCATACTCGGCAGGTGGTACCGGCGTGTCCGGAACATGGTTCTGGCAAGTCTGAGAGGCGGTTCCGGCATGCCCGACAGGTGATTCCGGAGTTTTCACAAAGTGGTTCTGGCGTAGCCGGCAGGTCATTTTGCATGTCCAGCGGTGGTTCCGGCGAGTCGAGCCGGTCGTTCCGGCGTGTCCGGCAGGTGGATCTGGCGTGACCGGCACGAGGTTCTGGCACGTCTGAGAGTTGGTTCCGGCATGCCCGACAGGTGATTTCGGAGTGTCCGCCACATGGTTCTGGCATACCCGGCAGGTGATTTTGGCGTGTCTGGCAGGCGTTTCTTGCAAGTCGAGCATTTGGCTCAGGCATGCTCAGCAGGTGCTTCCGGCGTGTCTGGCACGTGTTTCTGGTGTGTCTGAGATCTGGTTCTGGCATGTCTGGCAGATGATTCCGGAGTGTCCACCAAGTGGTTGTGGCATACCCGGCAGGTGATTTTAGCGTGTCAGGTAGGTGGTTCTAGCGAGTCGAGTAGGTGGTTCCGGCGTGCTCGGCAGGTGGTTCAGGCGGGTCTGGCAGGTGGTTTCGGTCTGTTCGGGGACTGGTTCCAGCATCTCAGGCACATGGTTGTGGCACGTCTGATAGGTGGTTCCAGCCGGCCGGACAGGTGTTTCCATGGTGTCCGCCAAGTGGTTCTGGCATAGCTGGCACGTGATGTTGGCGTGACCGGCAGGTGGTTCCAGCAAGCCCGGCAGGTGATTCCGAAGTTTTCACCAAATGGTTGTGGCGTAGCCGGAAGGTGATTTTGGCGTGTCCAGCAGGTGGTTTTGGCGAGTCGAGCAGGTGGTTCTCGCATGCTCGGCAGGTGCTTCCGGTGTCATTGGCATGTGGTTCCGGCATGTCTGAGAGGTGGTACCGCCATGCCCGGCAGGTGATTCCGGAGTGTTCGCCAAGTGGTTCTGGCATAGCCGGCAGGTGATTTTGCATGTCTGGCAATGGTTCCGGCGAGTCGAGCCGGTGGTTCCGGCATGTCCGGCAGGTGATTCCGGAGTGTCCGGCATGTGGTTCTGGCACCTCTGAGAGGTGGTTCCGGCATGCCCCGCAGGTGATACCGGAGTGTCTGCCGAGTGGTTCTGGCACCTCTGAGAGGTGGTCCCGGCATGCCCAGCAGGTGATTCCGGAGTGTCCGGCATGTGGTTCTGGCACCTCTGTGAGTTGGTTCCGGCCAGCCCGAAAGGTGTTTCCGGAGTGTCCGCCAAGTGGTTCTGGCGTAGCTGAAAGGTGATGTTGGCGTGACCGGCAGGTGGTTCCAGCCAGCCCGGCAGGTGATTCCGGAGTGTCTGCCGAGTGGTTCTGGCGTAGCCGGCAGGTGATTTTGGCGTGTCCAGCAGGTGGTTCTGGCGTGCTCGGCAGGTGCTTCTGGTGTCATTGGCATGTGGTTCCGGCATGTCTGAGAGGTGGTTCCGCCATGCCCGGCAGGTGATTCCGGAGTGTCCGGGATTTGGTTCTGGCACCTCTGAGAGGTGGCTCCGGAATGCCTGGCATGTGATTCCGGAGTGTCTGCCGAGTGGTTCTGGCGTAGCCGGCAGGTGATTCTGGCGTGTCCAGCAGGTGGTTCTGGGGAGTGGATCAGGCGGTTCCGGCATACTCGGCAGGTGGTACCGTAGTGTCCGGAACAAGGTTCTGGCAAGTCTGAGATGTGGTTCTGGCATGCCTGACAGGTGATTCCGGAGTGTTCGCCAAGTGGTTCTGCCGTAGCCGGCAGGTCATTTTGCATGTCCGGCGGTGGTTCCGGCGAGTCGAGCCGGTGGTTCCGGCGTAGCCGGCTGTTGGTTTTGGCGTGTCCAATAGGTGGTTCTGGGGAGTGCATCAGCTGGTTCCGGCATACTCGGCACGTGGTACCAGCGTGTCCAGAACGTGGTTCTGGCAAGTCTGAGAGGTGGTTCCGGCACGCCCGACAGGTGATTCCGGAGCGTCCGCCAAGTGTTTCTGGCGTACCCGGCAGGTGATTTTGGCATGTCCGACAGGTGTTTCTTGCGAGTCGAGCAAGTGGCTCAGGCATGCTCAGCTGGTGCTTCGGGCGAGTCTGGCCCGTGGTTCTGGTGTGTCTGAGAGCTGGTTCTGGCATGTCCGGCAGATGTTTCCGGAGTGTCCACCAAGTGGTTCTGGTAGACCTGGCAGGTGATTTTGGCGTGTCAGGAAGGTGGTTCCGGCTAGTTGAGCAGGTGGATCAGGCGTGCTCGCCAGGGGGTTCAGGCGGGTCTGGCAGGTGGCTTCGGACTGTTCGGGGCGTGGTTCCGGCATCTCAGGCACATGGTTCTGGCACGTCTGTGGGGTGGTTCCGGCCGGCCCGACAGGTGTTTCCGGAGTGTCCGCCAAGTGGTTCCAGCGTAGCTGAAAGGTGATGTTGGCGTGACCGGCAGATGGTTCCAGCCAGCCCCGCAGGTGATTCCGGAGTGTCTGCCGCGTGGTTCTGGCGTAGCTGAGAGGTGATTTTGGCGTGTCCAGCAGGTGGTTCCGGCGAGCTCGGCAGGTGGTACTGGCGTGTCCAGAACATGGTTCTAGCACGTCTGAGAGATGGTTCCGGCATGCCCGGCAGGTGATTCCGGAGTGTCCGGCATGTGGTTCTGGCACCTCTGAGAGGTGCTTCCGGCATGCTCGGCAGGTGATACCGGAGTGTCCGGCATGTGGTTCTGGCACCTCTGAGAGGTTGTTCCGGCATGCCCGGCAGGTGTTTCCGGAGTGTCTGCCGAATGGTTCTGGCGTAGCCGGCAGGTGATTCTGGCGTGTCCAGCAGGTGGTTCTGGGGAGTGGATCAGGTGGTTCCGGCATACTCGGCAGGTTGTACCGGCATGTCCGGAACATGGTTCTGGCAAGTCTGAGAGGTGGTTCCGGCATGCCCGACAGGTGATTCCGGAGTGTTCGCCAAGTGGTTCTGGAGTAGCCGGCAGGTCATTTTGCATGTCCGGCGGTGGTTCCGGTGAGTCGAGCCGGTGGTTCCGGCGTGTCCAGCAGGTCGTTCTGGTCTGTCCGGCAGGTGGTTCTGGCGTGTCCGGCACGAGGTTCTGGCACGTCTGAGAGTTGGTTCTGGCATGCCCGACAGGTGATTCTGGAGTGTCCGCCACGTGGTTCTGGCGTACCCGGCAGGTGATTTTGGCGTGTCTGGCAGGTGTTTCTTGCAAGTCGAGCATTTGGCTCAGGCATGATCAGCAGGTGCTTCCGGCGTGTCCGGCATCTGGTTCCGGTGTGTCTGAGAGCTGGTTCTGGCATGTCCGGCAGATGATTCCGGAGTGTCCACCAAGTGGTTGTGGCATACCCGGCAGGTGATTTTAGCGTGTCAGGTAGGTGGTTCCGGCGAGTCGAGTAGGTGGTTCCGGCGTGCTCGGCCGGTGGTTCAGGCGGGTCTGGCAGGTGGTTTCGGTCTGTTCGGGGTGTGGTTCCGGCATCTCAGGCACATGGTTCTGGCACGTCTGATAGGTGGTTCCGGCCGGCCCGACAGGTGTTTCCATTGTGTCCGCCAAGTGGTTCTGGCATAGCTGGCAGGTGATGTTGGCGTGACCGGCAGGTGGTTCCAGCCAGCCCGGCAGGTGATTCCGAAGTGTTCACCAAATGGTTGTGGCGTAGCCGGAAGGTGATTGTGGCGTGTCCAGCAGGTGGTTTTGGCGAGTCGAGCAGGTGGTTCTGGCGTGCTCGGCAGGTGCTTCCGGTGTCATTGGCATGTGGTTCCGGCATGTCTGAGAGGTGGTTAGGCCGTGCCCGGCAGGTGATTCCGGAGTGTTCACCAAGTGGTTCTGGCGTAGCCGGCAGGTGATTTTGCATGTCCGGCAATGGTTCCGGCGAGTCGAGCCGGTGGTTCCGGCATGTCCAGCACGTGGTTCCGGCATGCCCGGCAGGTGATTCCGGAGTGTCCGGCATGTGGTTCTGGCACCTCTGAGAGGTGGTTCTGGCATGCCCGGCAGGGGATACCGGAGTGTCCGGCATTTGGTTCTGGCACCTCTGAGAGGTGGTTCCGGAGTGCCTGGCATGTGATTCCTGAGTGTCAGCCGAGTGGTTCTGGCGTAGCCAGCAGGTGATTTTGGCGTGTGCAGCAGGTGGTTCCGGCGAGCTCGGCAGGTGGTTCCGGCATGTGCGGAACATGGTTCTGGCAAGTCTGAGAGATGGTTCCGGCATGCCCGGCAGGTGATTCCGGATTGTCCGGCATGTGGTTCTGGCACCTCTGAGAGGTGGTTGCGGCAGGCCCGGCAGGGGGTTCCGGAGTGCCTGCCGAGTGGTTCTGGCATAGTCGGCAGGTGATTCTGGCGTGTCCAGCAGGTGGTTCTGGGGAGTGGATCAGGTGGTTCCGGCATACTCGGCAGGTGGTACCGGCGTGTCCGGAACATGGTTCTGGCAAGTCTGAGAGGCGGTTCCGGCATGCCCGACAGGTGATTCCGGAGTTTTCACAAAGTGGTTCTGGCGTAGCCGGCAGGTCATTTTGCATGTCCAGCGGTGGTTCCGGCGAGTCGAGCCGGTCGTTCCGGCGTGTCCGGCAGGTGGATCTGGCGTGACCGGCACGAGGTTCTGGCACGTCTGAGAGTTGGTTCCGGCATGCCCGACAGGTGATTTCGGAGTGTCCGCCACATGGTTCTGGCATACCCGGCAGGTGATTTTGGCGTGTCTGGCAGGCGTTTCTTGCAAGTCGAGCATTTGGCTCAGGCATGCTCAGCAGGTGCTTCCGGCGTGTCTGGCACGTGTTTCTGGTGTGTCTGAGATCTGGTTCTGGCATGTCTGGCAGATGATTCCGGAGTGTCCACCAAGTGGTTGTGGCATACCCGGCAGGTGATTTTAGCGTGTCAGGTAGGTGGTTCTAGCGAGTCGAGTAGGTGGTTCCGGCGTGCTCGGCAGGTGGTTCAGGCGGGTCTGGCAGGTGGTTTCGGTCTGTTCGGGGACTGGTTCCAGCATCTCAGGCACATGGTTGTGGCACGTCTGATAGGTGGTTCCAGCCGGCCGGACAGGTGTTTCCATGGTGTCCGCCAAGTGGTTCTGGCATAGCTGGCACGTGATGTTGGCGTGACCGGCAGGTGGTTCCAGCAAGCCCGGCAGGTGATTCCGAAGTTTTCACCAAATGGTTGTGGCGTAGCCGGAAGGTGATTTTGGCGTGTCCAGCAGGTGGTTTTGGCGAGTCGAGCAGGTGGTTCTCGCATGCTCGGCAGGTGCTTCCGGTGTCATTGGCATGTGGTTCCGGCATGTCTGAGAGGTGGTACCGCCATGCCCGGCAGGTGATTCCGGAGTGTTCGCCAAGTGGTTCTGGCATAGCCGGCAGGTGATTTTGCATGTCCGGCAATGGTTCCGGCGAGTCGAGCCGGTGGTTCCGGCATGTCCGGCAGGTGATTCCGGAGTGTCCGGCATGTGGTTCTGGCACCTCTGAGAGGTGGTTCCGGCATGCCCCGCAGGTGATACCGGAGTGTCTGCCGAGTGGTTCTGGCACCTCTGAGAGGTGGTCCCGGCATGCCCAGCAGGTGATTCCGGAGTGTCCGGCATGTGGTTCTGGCACCTCTGTGAGTTGGTTCCGGCCAGCCCGAAAGGTGTTTCCGGAGTGTCCGCCAAGTGGTTCTGGCGTAGCTGAAAGGTGATGTTGGCGTGACCGGCAGGTGGTTCCAGCCAGCCCGGCAGGTGATTCCGGAGTGTCTGCCGAGTGGTTCTGGCGTAGCCGGCAGGTGATTTTGGCGTGTCCAGCAGGTGGTTCTGGCGTGCTCGGCAGGTGCTTCTGGTGTCATTGGCATGTGGTTCCGGCATGTCTGAGAGGTGGTTCCGCCATGCCCGGCAGGTGATTCCGGAGTGTCCGGGATTTGGTTCTGGCACCTCTGAGAGGTGGCTCCGGAATGCCTGGCATGTGATTCCGGAGTGTCTGCCGAGTGGTTCTGGCGTAGCCGGCAGGTGATTCTGGCGTGTCCAGCAGGTGGTTCTGGGGAGTGGATCAGGCGGTTCCGGCATACTCGGCAGGTGGTACCGTAGTGTCCGGAACAAGGTTCTGGCAAGTCTGAGATGTGGTTCTGGCATGCCTGACAGGTGATTCCGGAGTGTTCGCCAAGTGGTTCTGCCGTAGCCGGCAGGTCATTTTGCATGTCCGGCGGTGGTTCCGGCGAGTCGAGCCGGTGGTTCCGGCGTAGCCGGCTGTTGGTTTTGGCGTGTCCAATAGGTGGTTCTGGGGAGTGCATCAGCTGGTTCCGGCATACTCGGCACGTGGTACCAGCGTGTCCAGAACGTGGTTCTGGCAAGTCTGAGAGGTGGTTCCGGCACGCCCGACAGGTGATTCCGGAGCGTCCGCCAAGTGTTTCTGGCGTACCCGGCAGGTGATTTTGGCATGTCCGACAGGTGTTTCTTGCGAGTCGAGCAAGTGGCTCAGGCATGCTCAGCTGGTGCTTCGGGCGAGTCTGGCCCGTGGTTCTGGTGTGTCTGAGAGCTGGTTCTGGCATGTCCGGCAGATGTTTCCGGAGTGTCCACCAAGTGGTTCTGGTAGACCTGGCAGGTGATTTTGGCGTGTCAGGAAGGTGGTTCCGGCTAGTTGAGCAGGTGGATCAGGCGTGCTCGCCAGGGGGTTCAGGCGGGTCTGGCAGGTGGCTTCGGACTGTTCGGGGCGTGGTTCCGGCATCTCAGGCACATGGTTCTGGCACGTCTGAGGGGTGGTTCCGGCCGGCCCGACAGGTGTTTCCGGAGTGTCCGCCAAGTGGTTCCAGCGTAGCTGAAAGGTGATGTTGGCGTGACCGGCAGATGGTTCCAGCCAGCCCCGCAGGTGATTCCGGAGTGTCTGCCGCGTGGTTCTGGCGTAGCTGAGAGGTGATTTTGGCGTGTCCAGCAGGTGGTTCCGGCGAGCTCGGCAGGTGGTACTGGCGTGTCCAGAACATGGTTCTAGCACGTCTGAGAGATGGTTCCGGCATGCCCGGCAGGTGATTCCGGAGTGTCCGGCATGTGGTTCTGGCACCTCTGAGAGGTGCTTCCGGCATGCTCGGCAGGTGATACCGGAGTGTCCGGCATGTGGTTCTGGCACCTCTGAGAGGTTGTTCCGGCATGCCCGGCAGGTGTTTCCGGAGTGTCTGCCGAATGGTTCTGGCGTAGCCGGCAGGTGATTCTGGCGTGTCCAGCAGGTGGTTCTGGGGAGTGGATCAGGTGGTTCCGGCATACTCGGCAGGTTGTACCGGCATGTCCGGAACATGGTTCTGGCAAGTCTGAGAGGTGGTTCCGGCATGCCCGACAGGTGATTCCGGAGTGTTCGCCAAGTGGTTCTGGAGTAGCCGGCAGGTCATTTTGCATGTCCGGCGGTGGTTCCGGTGAGTCGAGCCGGTGGTTCCGGCGTGTCCAGCAGGTCGTTCTGGTCTGTCCGGCAGGTGGTTCTGGCGTGTCCGGCACGAGGTTCTGGCACGTCTGAGAGTTGGTTCTGGCATGCCCGACAGGTGATTCCGGAGTGTCCGCCACGTGGTTCTGGCGTACCCGGCAGGTGATTTTGGCGTGTCTGGCAGGTGTTTCTTGCAAGTCGAGCATTTGGCTCAGGCATGATCAGCAGGTGCTTCCGGCGTGTCCGGCATCTGGTTCCGGTGTGTCTGAGAGCTGGTTCTGGCATGTCCGGCAGATGATTCCGGAGTGTCCACCAAGTGGTTGTGGCATACCCGGCAGGTGATTTTAGCGTGTCAGGTAGGTGGTTCCGGCGAGTCGAGTAGGTGGTTCCGGCGTGCTCGGCCGGTGGTTCAGGCGGGTCTGGCAGGTGGTTTCGGTCTGTTCGGGGTGTGGTTCCGGCATCTCAGGCACATGGTTCTGGCACGTCTGATAGGTGGTTCCGGCCGGCCCGACAGGTGTTTCCATGGTGTCCGCCAAGTGGTTCTGGCATAGCTGGCAGGTGATGTTGGCGTGACCGGCAGGTGGTTCCAGCCAGCCCGGCAGGTGATTCCGAAGTGTTCACCAAATGGTTGTGGCGTAGCCGGAAGGTGATTTTGGCGTGTCCAGCAGGTGGTTTTGGCGAGTCGAGCAGGTGGTTCTGGCGTGCTCGGCAGGTGCTTCCGGTGTCATTGGCATGTGGTTCCGGCATGTCTGAGAGGTGGTTCCGCAATGCCCGGCAGGTGATTCCGGAGTGTTCGCCAAGTGGTTCTGGCGTAGCCAGCAGGTGATTTTGCATGTCCGGCAATGGTTCCGGCGAGTCGAGCCGGTGGTTCCGGAATATCCGGCAGGTGGTTCCGGCATGTCCGGCAAGTGGTTCCGGCATGTCCAGCACGTGGTTCCAGCATGCCCGGCAGGTGATTCCGGAGTGTCCGGCATGTGGTTCTGGCACCTCTGAAGGTGGTTCCGGCATGCCTGACAGGTGATACCGGAGTGTCCGGCATTTGGTTCTGGCACCTCTGAGAGGTGGTTCCGGAATGCCTGGCATGTGATTCCGGAGTGTCTGCCGAGTGGTTCTGGCGTAGCCGGCAGATGATTTTGGCGTGTCCACTAGGTGGTTCTGGGGAGTGGATCAGCTGGTTCCGGCATACTCGGCAGGTTGTACCGGCGTGTCCGGAACTTGGTTCTGGCAAGTCTGAGAGGTGGTTCCGGCATGCCCAACAGGTGATTCCGGAGTGTTCGCCAAGTTTTTCTGGCGTAGCCGGCAGGTCATTTTGCATGTCCGGTGCTGGTTCCGGCGAGTCGAGCCGGTGGTTCCGGCATGTCCGGCAGGTGGTTCCGGCATGCCCGGCAGGTGATTCCGGAGTGTCCGGCATGTGGTTCTGGCACCTCTGAGAGGTGGTTCCAGCATGCCCGGCAGGTGATACCGGAGTGTCCGGCATGTGGTTCTGGCACCTCTGAGAGGTTGCTCTGGCATGCCCGGCAGGTGATACCGGAGTGTCCGGCATTTGGTTCTGGCACCTCTGAGAAGTGGTTCCGGGATGCCTGGCATGTGATTCCGGAGTGTCTGCCGAGTGGTTCTGGCGTGTCCAGCAGGTGTTTCCGGTCTGTCCGGCAGGTGGTTGTGGCGTGTCCGGCACGAGGTTCTGGCACGTCTGAGAGTTGGTTCCGGCATGCCCGACAGGTGATTCCGGAGTGTCCGCCACATGGTTCTGGCGTACCCGGCAGGTGATTTTGGCGTGTCTGGCAGGTGTTTCTTGCAAGTCGAGCATTTGGCTCAGGCATGATCAGCAGGTGCTTCCGGCGTGTCCAGCCCGTGGTTCTGGTTTGTCTGCAAGCTGGTTCTGGAATGTCCGGCAGATGATTCCGGAGTGTCCACCAAGTGGTTGTGGCATACCCGGCAGGTGATTTTAGCGTGTCAGGTAGGTGGTTCCGGCGAGTCGAGTAGGTGGTTCCGGCGTGCTCGGCAGGTGGTTCAGGCGGGTCTGGCAGGTGGTTTTCGGTCTGTTCGGGGTGTGGTTCCGGCATCTCAGGCACATGGTTCTGGCACGTCTGATAGGTGGTTCCGTCCGGCCCGACAGGTGTTTCCATGGTGTCCGCCAAGTGGTTCTGGCACAGCTGGCAGGTGATGTTTTCGTGACCGGCAGGTGGTTCCAGCCAGCCCGGCAGGTGATTCCGTTGAGTTCACCAAATGGTTGTGGCGTAGCCGGAAGGTGATTTTGGCGTGTCCAGCAGGTGGTTTTGGCGAGTCAAGCAGGTGGGTCTGGCGTGCTCGGCAGGTGCTTCCAGTGTCATTGGCATGTGGTTCCGGCATGTCTGTAAGGTGGTTCCGCCATGCCTGGCAGGTGATTCCAGAGTGTTCGCCATGTGGTTCTGTCGTAGCCGGCAGGTGATTTTGCATGTCCGGCAATGGTTCCGGCGAGTCGAGCCGTTGGTTCCGGCATGTCCAGCAGGTGGTTCCGGCATGCCCGACAGGTGATTCCGGAGTGTTCGCCAAGTGGTTCTGGAGTAGCCGGCAGGTCATTTTGCATGTCCGGCGGTGGTTCCGGTGAGTCGAGCCGGTGGTTCCGGCGTGTCCAGCAGGTCGTTCTGGTCTGTCCGGCAGGTGGTTCTGGCGTGTCCGGCACGAGGTTCTGGCACGTCTGAGAGTTGGTTCTGGCATGCCCGACAGGTGATTCCGGAGTGTCCGCCACGTGGTTCTGGCGTACCCGGCAGGTGATTTTGGCGTGTCTGGCAGGTGTTTCTTGCAAGTCGAGCATTTGGCTCAGGCATGATCAGCAGGTGCTTCCGGCGTGTCCGGCATCTGGTTCCGGTGTGTCTGAGAGCTGGTTCTGGCATGTCCGGCAGATGATTCCGGAGTGTCCACCAAGTGGTTGTGGCATACCCGGCAGGTGATTTTAGCGTGTCAGGTAGGTGGTTCCGGCGAGTCGAGTAGGTGGTTCCGGCGTGCTCGGCCGGTGGTTCAGGCGGGTCTGGCAGGTGGTTTCGGTCTGTTCGGGGTGTGGTTCCGGCATCTCAGGCACATGGTTCTGGCACGTCTGATAGGTGGTTCCGGCCGGCCCGACAGGTGTTTCCATGGTGTCCGCCAAGTGGTTCTGGCATAGCTGGCAGGTGATGTTGGCGTGACCGGCAGGTGGTTCCAGCCAGCCCGGCAGGTGATTCCGAAGTGTTCACCAAATGGTTGTGGCGTAGCCGGCAGGTGATTGTGGCGTGTCCAGCAGGTGGTTTTGGCGAGTCGAGCAGGTGGTTCTGGCGTGCTCGGCAGGTGCTTCCGGTGTCATTGGCATGTGGTTCCGGCATGTCTGAGAGGTGGTTCCGCAATGCCCGGCAGGTGATTCCGGAGTGTTCGCCAAGTGGTTCTGGCGTAGCCAGCAGGTGATTTTGCATGTCCGGCAATGGTTCCGGCGAGTCGAGCCGGTGGTTCCGGAATATCCGGCAGGTGGTTCTGGCATGTCCGGCAAGTGGTTCCGGCATGTCCAGCACGTGGTTCCAGCATGCCCGGCAGGTGATTCCGGAGTGTCCGGCATGTGGTTCTGGCACCTCTGAAGGTGGTTCCGGCATGCCCGACAGGTGATACCGGAGTGTCCGGCATTTGGTTCTGGCACCTCTGAGAGGTGGTTCCGGAATGCCTGGCATGTGATTCCGGAGTGTCTGCCGAGTGGTTCTGGCGTAGCCGGCAGATGATTTTGGCGTGTCCACTAGGTGGTTCTGGGGAGTGGATCAGCTGGTTCCGGCATACTCGGCAGGTTGTACCGGCGTGTCCGGAACTTGGTTCTGGCAAGTCTGATAGGTGGTTCCGGCATGCCCAACAGGTGATTCCGGAGTGTTCGCCAAGTTTTTCTGGCGTAGCCGGCAGGTCATTTTGCATGTCCGGTGCTGGTTCCGGCGAGTCGAGCCGGTGGTTCCGGCATGTCCGGCAGGTGGTTCCGGCATGCCCGGCAGGTGATTCCGGAGTGTCCGGCATGTGGTTCTGGCACCTCTGAGAGGTGGTTCCAGCATGCCCGGCAGGTGATACCGGAGTGTCCGGCATGTGGTTCTGGCACCTCTGAGAGGTTGCTCTGGCATGCCCGGCAGGTGATACCGGAGTGTCCGGCATTTGGTTCTGGCACCTCTGAGAAGTGGTTCCGGGATGCCTGGCATGTGATTCCGGAGTGTCTGCCGAGTGGTTCTGGCGTGTCCAGCAGGTGTTTCCGGTCTGTCCGGCAGGTGGTTGTGGCGTGTCCGGCACGAGGTTCTGGCACGTCTGAGAGTTGGTTCCGGCATGCCCGACAGGTGATTCCGGAGTGTCCGCCACATGGTTCTGGCGTACCCGGCAGGTGATTTTGGCGTGTCTGGCAGGTGTTTCTTGCAAGTCGAGCATTTGGCTCAGGCATGATCAGCAGGTGCTTCCGGCGTGTCCAGCCCGTGGTTCTGGTTTGTCTGCAAGCTGGTTCTGGAATGTCCGGCAGATGATTCCGGAGTGTCCACCAAGTGGTTGTGGCATACCCGGCAGGTGATTTTAGCGTGTCAGGTAGGTGGTTCCGGCGAGTCGAGTAGGTGGTTCCGGCGTGCTCGGCAGGTGGTTCAGGCGGGTCTGGCAGGTGGTTTTCGGTCTGTTCGGGGTGTGGTTCCGGCATCTCAGGCACATGGTTCTGGCACGTCTGATAGGTGGTTCCGGCCGGCCCGACAGGTGTTTCCATGGTGTCCGCCAAGTGGTTCTGGCATAGCTGGCAGGTGATGTTGGCGTGACCGGCAGGTGGTTCCAGCCAGCCCGGCAGGTGATTCCGAAGTGTTCACCAAATGGTTGTGGCGTAGCCGGCAGGTGATTGTGGCGTGTCCAGCAGGTGGTTTTGGCGAGTCGAGCAGGTGGTTCTGGCGTGCTCGGCAGGTGCTTCCGGTGTCATTGGCATGTGGTTCCGGCATGTCTGAGAGGTGGTTCCGCAATGCCCGGCAGGTGATTCCGGAGTGTTCGCCAAGTGGTTCTGGCGTAGCCAGCAGGTGATTTTGCATGTCCGGCAATGGTTCCGGCGAGTCGAGCCGGTGGTTCCGGAATATCCGGCAGGTGGTTCTGGCATGTCCGGCAAGTGGTTCCGGCATGTCCAGCACGTGGTTCCAGCATGCCCGGCAGGTGATTCCGGAGTGTCCGGCATGTGGTTCTGGCACCTCTGAAGGTGGTTCCGGCATGCCCGACAGGTGATACCGGAGTGTCCGGCATTTGGTTCTGGCACCTCTGAGAGGTGGTTCCGGAATGCCTGGCATGTGATTCCGGAGTGTCTGCCGAGTGGTTCTGGCGTAGCCGGCAGATGATTTTGGCGTGTCCACTAGGTGGTTCTGGGGAGTGGATCAGCTGGTTCCGGCATACTCGGCAGGTTGTACCGGCGTGTCCGGAACTTGGTTCTGGCAAGTCTGATAGGTGGTTCCGGCATGCCCAACAGGTGATTCCGGAGTGTTCGCCAAGTTTTTCTGGCGTAGCCGGCAGGTCATTTTGCATGTCCGGTGCTGGTTCCGGCGAGTCGAGCCGGTGGTTCCGGCATGTCCGGCAGGTGGTTCCGGCATGCCCGGCAGGTGATTCCGGAGTGTCCGGCATGTGGTTCTGGCACCTCTGAGAGGTGGTTCCAGCATGCCCGGCAGGTGATACCGGAGTGTCCGGCATGTGGTTCTGGCACCTCTGAGAGGTTGCTCTGGCATGCCCGGCAGGTGATACCGGAGTGTCCGGCATTTGGTTCTGGCACCTCTGAGAAGTGGTTCCGGGATGCCTGGCATGTGATTCCGGAGTGTCTGCCGAGTGGTTCTGGCGTGTCCAGCAGGTGTTTCCGGTCTGTCCGGCAGGTGGTTGTGGCGTGTCCGGCACGAGGTTCTGGCACGTCTGAGAGTTGGTTCCGGCATGCCCGACAGGTGATTCCGGAGTGTCCGCCACATGGTTCTGGCGTACCCGGCAGGTGATTTTGGCGTGTCTGGCAGGTGTTTCTTGCAAGTCGAGCATTTGGCTCAGGCATGATCAGCAGGTGCTTCCGGCGTGTCCAGCCCGTGGTTCTGGTTTGTCTGCAAGCTGGTTCTGGAATGTCCGGCAGATGATTCCGGAGTGTCCACCAAGTGGTTGTGGCATACCCGGCAGGTGATTTTAGCGTGTCAGGTAGGTGGTTCCGGCGAGTCGAGTAGGTGGTTCCGGCGTGCTCGGCAGGTGGTTCAGGCGGGTCTGGCAGGTGGTTTTCGGTCTGTTCGGGGTGTGGTTCCGGCATCTCAGGCACATGGTTCTGGCACGTCTGATAGGTGGTTCCGTCCGGCCCGACAGGTGTTTCCATGGTGTCCGCCAAGTGGTTCTGGCACAGCTGGCAGGTGATGTTTTCGTGACCGGCAGGTGGTTCCAGCCAGCCCGGCAGGTGATTCCGTTGAGTTCACCAAATGGTTGTGGCGTAGCCGGAAGGTGATTTTGGCGTGTCCAGCAGGTGGTTTTGGCGAGTCAAGCAGGTGGGTCTGGCGTGCTCGGCAGGTGCTTCCAGTGTCATTGGCATGTGGTTCCGGCATGTCTGTAAGGTGGTTCCGCCATGCCTGGCAGGTGATTCCAGAGTGTTCGCCATGTGGTTCTGTCGTAGCCGGCAGGTGATTTTGCATGTCCGGCAATGGTTCCGGCGAGTCGAGCCGTTGGTTCCGGCATGTCCAGCAGGTGGTTCCGGCATGCCCGACAGGTGATTCCGGAGTGTCCGCCACGTGGTTCTGGCGTACCCGGCAGGTGATTTTGGTGTGTCTGGCAGGTGTTTCTTGCAAGTCGAGCATTTGGCTCAGGCATGCTCAGCAGGTGCTTCCGGCGTGTCTGGCACGTGTTTCTGGTGTGTCTGAGAGCGGGTTCTGGCATGTCCAGCAGATGATTCCGGAGTGTCCACCAAGTGGTTGTGGCATACCCGGCAGGTGATTTTAGCGTGTCAGGTAGGTGGTTCCAGCGAGTCGAGTAGGTGGTTCCGGCATGCTCGGCAGGTGGTTCAGGTGAGTCTGGCACGTGGTTTCGGTCTGTTCGGGGTGTGGTTCCGGCATCTCAGGCACATGGTTCTGGCACGTCTGAGAGGTGGTTCCGGCCGGCCCGACAGGTGTTTCCATGGTGTCCGCCAACTGGTTCTGGCATAGCTGGCAGGTGATGTTGGCGTGACCGGCAGGTGGTTCCAGCCAGCCCGGCAGGTGATTCCGAAGTGTTCACCAAATGGTTGTGGCGTAGCCGGAAGTTGATTTTGGCGTGTCCAGCAGGTGGTTTTGGCGAGTCGAGCAGGTGGTTCTGGCGTGCTCGGCAGGTGCTTCCGGTGTCATTGGCATGTGGTTCCGGCATGTCTGAGAGGTGGTTCCGGCATGCCCGGCAGGAGATTCCGGAGTGTCCGGCATGTGGTTCTGGCACCCCTGAGAAGTGGTTCCGGCATGCCCGGCAGGTGATACTGGAGTGTTCGCCAAGTGGTTCTGGCATAGCCGGCAGGTGATTTTGCATGTCCGGCAATGGTTCCGGCGAGTCGAGCCATCGTTCCGGAATGTCCGGCAGGTGGTTCCGGCAAGTCCGGCAGGTGGTTCCGGCATGTCCGGCAAGTGGTTCCGGCAAGTCCAGCACGTGGTTCCAGCATGCCCGGCAGGTGATTCCGGAGTGTCCGGCATGTGGTTCTGGCACCTCTGAGATGTGGTTCCGGCATGCCCGGCAGGTGATACCGGAGTGTCCGGCATTTGGTTCTGGCACCTCTGAGAGGTGGTTCCGGAATGCCTGGCATGTGATTCCGGAGTGTCTGCCGAGTGGTTCTGGCGTAGCCGGCAGATGATTTTGGCGTGTCCACTAGGTTGTTCTGGGGAGTGGATCAGCTGGTTCCGGCATACTCAGAAGGTTGTACCGGCGTGTCCAGAACATGGTTCTGGCAAGTCTGAGAGGTGGTTCCGGCATGCCCGACAGGTGATTCCGGAGCGTCCGCCAAGTGTTTCTGGCGTACCCGGCATTTGATTCTTGCATGTCCGACAGGTGCTTCTTGCGAGTCGAGCAGGTGGCTCAGGCATGCTCAGCTGGTGCTTCCGGCGTCTCTGGCACGTGGTTCTGGTGTGTCTGAGAGCTGGTTCCGGCATGTCCGGCAGATGATTCCGGAGTGTCCACCAAGTGGTTCTGGTATACCGGCAGGTGATTTTGGCATGTCAGGAAGGTGGTTCCGGCTAGTTGAGCAGGTGGATCAGGCGTGCTCGCCAGGGGGTTCAGGCGGGTCTGGCAGGTGGTTTCGGTCTGTTCGGGGAGTGGTTCCGGCATCTCAGGCACATGGTTCTGGCACGTCTGTGAGGTGGTTTCGGCAGGCCCGAGAGGTGTTTCCGGAGTGTCCGCCAAGTGGTTCTGGCGTAGCCGAAAGTTGATGTTGGCGTGACCGGCATGTGGTTCCAGCCAGCGCAGCAGGTGATTCCGGAGTGTCTGCCGAGTGGTTCTGGCGTAGCCGGCAGGTGATTTTCCATGTCCGGCAATGGTTCCGGCGAGTCGAGCCGGTGGTTCCGGCATGCCCGGCAGGTGATTCCGGAGTGCCCGGCATGTGGTTCTGGCACCTCTGAGAGGCGGTTCCGGAATGCCTGGCATGTGATTCCCGAGTGTCTGCCGAGTGGTTCTGGCGTATCCGGCAGGTGATTTTGGCGTGTCCAGCAGGTGGTTCCGGCGAGCTCGGCAGGTGGTTCCGGCATGTGCGGAAGACGGTTCTGGCAAGTCTGAGAGATGGTTCCGGCATGCCCAGCAGCTGATTCCGGATTGTCCGGCATGTGGTTCTGGCACCTCTGAGAGGTGGTTGCGGCATGCCCGGCCGGTGGTTCTGGAGTGTCTGCCGAGTGGTTCTGGCGTAGCCGGCAGGTGATTATGGCGTGTCCAGCAGGTGGTTCTGGGGAGTGGATCAGGTGGTTCCGGCATACTCGGCAGGTGGTACCGGCGTGTCCGGAACATGGTTCTGGCAAGTCTGAGAGGCGGTTCCGGCATGCCCGACAGGTGATTCCGGAGTTTTCGCCAAGTGGTTCTGGCGTAGCCGGCAGGTCATTTTGCATGTCCAGTGGTGGTTCCGGCGAGTCGAGCCGGTCGTTCCGGCATGTCCGGCAGGTGATTCCGGAGTGTCCGGCATGTGGTTCTGGCACCTCTGAGAGGTGGTTCCGGCATGCCCGGCAGGTGATACCGGAGTGTCTGCCGAGTGGTTCTGGCACCTCTGAGAGATGGTTCCGGCCGGCCGGAGAGGTCTTTCCGGAGTGTCCGACAAGTGGTTCTGGCGTAGCTGAAAGGTGATGTTGTCGTGACCGGCAGGTGGTTCCAGCCAGCCCGGCAGGTGATT
The DNA here is from genome assembly GCF_037783145.1 of Equus przewalskii. Taxonomy (NCBI): domain Eukaryota; kingdom Metazoa; phylum Chordata; class Mammalia; order Perissodactyla; family Equidae; genus Equus; species Equus przewalskii. The sequence continues at coordinate 85,494 of NW_027228033.1, forward strand.
CCGAAGAGTTCACCAAATGGTTGTGGCGTAGCCGGCAGGTGATTTTGGCGTGTCCAGCAGGTGGTTTTGGCGAGTCGAGCAGGTGGTTCTGGAGTGCTCGGCAGGTGCTTCCAGTGTCATTGGCATGTAGTTCCGGCATGTCTGAGAGGTGGCTCCGAGATGCCTGGCAGGTGATTCCGGCAGGCCCCGCAGGTGATTACGGAGTGTCCAGCATGTGGTTCTGACACCTGTGAGAGGTGGTTCCGGAATGCCCGGCGGGTGATACCGGAGTGTCCGGCATTTGGTTCTGGCACGTCTGAGAGATGGTTCCGGCATGCCCGGCAGGTGATTCCGGAGTGTCCGGCATGTGGTTCTGGCACCTCTGAGAGGTGGTTCCGGCATGCCCGGCAGGTGGTTCCGGAGTGTCTGCCGAGTGGTTCTGGCGTAGCCGGCAGTTGATTCTGGCGTGTCCAGCAGGTGGTTCTGGGGAGTGGATCATGTGGTTCCGGCATACTCGCAGGTGGTACCGGCGTGTCAGGAACATGGTTTTGGCAAGTCTGAGAGGCGGTTCCGGCATGCCCAACAGTTCATTCCGGAGTGTTCGCCAAGTGGTTCTGGCGTAGCCGGCAGGTCATTTTGCATGTCCGGCGGTGGTTCAGGCGAGTCGAGCCGGTGGTTCCTGCGTGTCCGGCAGGTGGTTCTGGGGTGACCGGCACGAGGTTCTGGCACGTCTGAGAGTTGGTTCCGGCACGCCCGACAGGTAATTCCGGAGCGTCCGCCACGTGGTTCTGGCGTAGCCAGCAGGTGATTTTGGTGTGTCCAGCAGGTGGTTTTGGCGAGTCGAGCAGGTGGTTCTGGCGTGCTCGGCAGGTGCTTCCGGTGTCATTGGCATGTGGTTCCGGCATGTCTGAGAGGTGCTTCCGGAATGCCCGGCAGGTGGTTCCGGAGTGTCTGTCGAGTGGTTCTGGAGCCAGCCCGGCAGGTGATTACGAAGAGTTCACCAAATGGTTGTGGCGTAGCTGGCAGGTGATTTTGCCATGTCTGGAATGTGGTTCCGGCTAGTTGAGCAGGTGGATCAGGCGTTCTCGCCAGGGGGTTCAGGAGGGTCTGGCAGGTGGTTTCGGTCTGTTCGGGGAGTGGTTCTGGCATCTCATGCACACGGTTCTGGCACGTCTGAGAGATGGTTCCAGCATGCCCGGCAGGTGATTCTGGAGTGTCCGGCATGTGGTTCTGGCACCGCTGAGAGGTGGTTCCGGCATGCCCGGCAGGTGATACCGGAGTCTCCGGCATTTGGTTCTGGCACCTCTGAGAGGTGGTTCCGGAATGCCTGGCATGTGATTCCGCAGTGTCTGCCGAGTGGTTCTGGCGTAGCCGGCAGTTGATTTTGGCGTGTTCACTAGGTGAGTCTAGGGAGTGGATCAGGTGGTTCCGGCATACTCTGCAGGTGGTACCGGCGTGTCCGGAACATGGTTCTGGCAAGTCTGAGAGGTGGTTCCGGCCGGCCCGACAGGTGTTTCCGGAGTGTCCGCCAAGTGGTTCTGGCGTAGCTGAAAGGTGATGTTGGCGTGACCGGCAGGTGGTTCCAGCCAGCCCGGCAGGTGATTCTGGAGTGTCTGCCGAGTGGTTCTGGCATAGCCGGCAGGTGATTTTGGCGTTTCCAGTGGGTAGTTTTGGCGATTCGAGCCGGTGGTTCCGGCATGTCCAGCAGGTGGTTCCGGCATGCCCGGCAGGTGATTCCGGAGTGTCCGGCATGTGGTTCTGGCACCTCTGAGAGGTGGTTCCGGCATGCCCGGCAGTTGGTTACGGAGTGTCTGCCGAGTGGTTCTGGAGTAGCTGGCCGGTGATTCTGGCGTATCCAGCAGGTGGTCCTGGGGACTGGATGATGTGGTTCCGGCATACTCGGCAGGTGGTACCGGCGTGTCCGGAACATGGTTCTGGCAAGTCTGAGAGGCGGTTCCGGCATGCCCGACAGGTGATTCCGGAGTGTTCGCCAAGTGGTTCTGGCATAGCCGGCAGGTCATTATGCATGTCCGGTGGTGGTTCCCGCGAGTCGAGCCGGTGGTTCCGGCGTGTCCAGCAGGTGTTTCCGGTCTGTCCGGCAGGTGTTTCTGGCGTGACCGGCACGAGGTTCTGGCACGTCTGAGAGTTGGTTCCGGCATGCCCGACAGGTGATTCCGGAGTGTCCATCACGTGGCTCTGGCGTACCTGGCAGGTGATTTTGGCGTGTCTGGCAGGTGTTTCTTGCAAGTCGAGCATTTGGCTCAGGCATGCCCAGCAGGTGCTTCCGGCGTGTCTGGCACGTGGTTCTGGTGTGTCTGAGAGCTGGTTCTGGCAGTCTGGCAGATGATTCCGGAGTGTCCACCAAGTGGTTGTGGCATACCCGGCAGGTGATTTTAGCGTGTCAGGTAGGTGGTTCCGGCGAGTCGAGTAGGTGGTTCCGTCGTGCTCGGCATGTGGTTCAGGCGGGTCTGGCATGTGGTTTCGGTCTGTTCGGGGTGTGGTTCCGGCATCTCAGGCACATGGTTCTGGCAAGTCTGAGAGGCGGTTCCGGCATGCCCGACAGGTGATTCCGGAGTTTTCGCCAAGTGGTTCTGGCGTAGCCGGCAGGTCATTTTGCTTGTCCAGCGGTGGTTCCGGCGAGTCGAGCCGGTCGTTCCGGCATGTCCGGCAGGTGATTCCGGGGTGTCCGGCATGTGGTTCTGGCACCTCTGAGAGGTGGTTCCGGCATGCCCGGCAGGTGATACCGGAGTGTCTGCCGAGTGGTTCTGGCACCTCTGAGAGGTGGTTCCGGCATTCCCAGCAGGTGATTCCGGCGTGTCCGACATGTGGTTCTGGCACCTCTGAGAGGTGGTTCCGTCATGCCCGGCAGGTGATACCGGAGTGTCTGCCGAGTGGTTCTGGCACCTCTGAGAGGTGGTTCCGGCCGGCCGGAGAGGTCTTTCCGGAGTGTCCGCCAAGTGGTTCTGGCGTAGCTGAAAGGTGATGTTGGCGTGACCGGCAGGTGTTTCCAGCCAGCCCGGCAGGTGATTCTGGAGTGTCTGCCGTGTGGTTCTGGCGTAGCTGGCAGGTGATTTTGGCGTGTCCAGCAGGTGGTTCCGGCGAGCTCGGCAGGTGGTACCAGCGTGTCCGGAACATGGTTCTGGCACGTCTGAGTGACGGTTCCGGCATGCCCGGCAGGTGATTCCGGAGTGTCCGGCATGTGGTCCTGGCACCTCTGAGAGGTGGTTCCGGCATGCCCGGCAGTTGGTTACGGAGTGTCTGCCGAGTGGTTCTGGAGTAGCCGGCAGGTGATTCTGGCGTATCCAGCAGGTGGTTCTGGGGAGTGGATCAGGTGGTTCCGGCATACTCGGCAGGTGGTACCGGCGTGTCCGGAACTTGGTTCTGGCAAGTCTGAGAGGTGGTTCCGGCATGCCCGACAGTTGATTCCGGAGTGTTCGCCAAGTGGTTCTGGCGTAGCCGGCAGGTCATTTTGCATGTCCGGTGGTGGTTCCGGCCAGTCGAGCCGGTGGTTCCGGCGTGTCCAGCAGGTGTTTCCGATCTGTCCGGCAGGTGGTTCTGGCGTGACCGGCACGAGGTTCTGGCACGTCTGAGAGTTGGTTCCGGCATGCCCGACAGGTGATTCCGCAGTGTCCGCCACGTGGTTCTGGCGTACCCGGCAGGTGATTTTGGCGTGTCTGGCAGGTGTTTCTTGCAAGTCGAGCATTTGGCTCAGGCATTCTCAGCAGGTGCTTCCGGCGTGTCTGGCACGTGGTTCTGGTGTGTCTGAGAGCTGGTTCTGGCATGTCCGGCAGCTGATTCTGGAGTGTCCACCAAGTGGTTGTGGCGTACCTGGCAGGTGATTTTAGCGTGTCAGGTAGGTGGTTCCAGCGAGTCGAGTAGGTGGTTCCGGCGTGCTCGGCAGGTGGTTCAGGCGGTTCTGGCAGGTGGTTTCGGTCTGTTCGGGGTGTGGTTCCGGCATCTCAGGCACATGGTTCTGGCACGTCTGATAGGTGGTTCCGGCCGGCCCGACAGGTGTTTCCATGGTGTCCGCAAAGTGGTTCTGGCATAGCTGGCTGGTGATGCTGGCGTGACCGGCAGGTGGTTCCAGCCAGCCCGGCAGGTGATTCCGAAGAGTTCACCAAATGGTTGTGGGGTAGCCGGCAGGTGATTTTGGCGTGTCCAGCAGGTGGTTTTGGCGAGTCGAGCAGGTGGTTCTGGAGTGCTCGGCAGGTGCTTCCAGTGTCATTGGCATGTAGTTCCGGCATGTCTGAGAGGTGGCTCCGAGATGCCTGGCAGGTGATTCCGGCAGGCCCCGCAGGTGATTACGGAGTGTCCAGCATGTGGTACTGACACCTGTGAGAGGTGGTTCCGGAATGCCCGGCGGGTGATACCGGAGTGTCCGGCATTTGGTTCTGGCACGTCTGAGAGATGATTCCGGCATGCCCGGCAGGTGATTCCGGAGTGTCCGGCATGTGGTTCTGGCACCTCTGAGAGGTGGTTCCGGCATGCCCGGCAGGTGGTTCCGGAGTGTCTGCCGAGTGGTTCTGGCGTAGCCGGCAGTTGATTCTGGCGTGTCCAGCAGGTGGTTCTGGGGAGTGGATCATGTGGTTCCGGCATACTCGGCAGGTGGTACCGGCGTGTCAGGAACATGGTTTTGGCAAGTCTGAGAGGCGGTTCCGGCATGCCCAACAGTTCATTCCGGAGTGTTCGCCAAGTGGTTCTGGCGTAGCCGGCAGGTCATTTTGCATGTCCGGCGGTGGTTCAGGCGAGTCGAGCCGGTGGTTCCTGCGTGTCCGGCAGGTGGTTCTGGGGTGACCGGCACGAGATTCTGGCACGTCTGAGAGTTGGTTCCGGCACGCCCGACAGGTAATTCCGGAGTGTCCGCCACGTGGTTCTGGCGTAGCCGGCAGGTGATTTTGGTGTGTCCAGCAGGTGGTTTTGGCGAGTCGAGCAGGTGGTTCTGGCGTGCTCGGCAGGTGCTTCCGGTATCATTGGCATGTGGTTCCGGCATGTCTGAGAGGTGCTTCCGGAATGCCCGGCAGGTGGTTCCGGAGTGTCTGTCGAGTGGTTCTGGAGCCAGCCCGGCAGGTGATTACGAAGAGTTCACCAAATGGTTGTGGCGTAGCTGGCAGGTGATTTTGCCGTGTCTGGAATGTGGTTCCGGCTAGTTGAGCAGGTGGATAAGGCGTGCTCGCCAGGGGGTTCAGGCGGGTCTGGCAGGTGGTTTCGGTCTGTTCGGGGAGTGGTTCCGGCATCTCAGGCACATGGTTCTGGCACGTCTGAGAGATGGTTCCAGCATGCCCGGCAGATGATTCCGGAGTGTCCGGCATGTTGTTCTGGCACCTCTGAGAGGTGGTTCCGGCATGCCCGGCAGGTGATACCGGAGTCTCCGGCATTTGGTTCTGGCACCTCTGAGAGGTGGTTCCGGAATGCCTGGCATGTGATTCCGCAGTGTCTGCCGAGTGGTTCTGGCGTAGTCGGCAGGTGATGTTGGCGTGACCGGCAGGTGGTTCCAGCCAGCCCGGCAGCTGATTCTGGAGTGTCTGCCGAGTGGTTCTGGCGTTGCCGGCAGCTGATTTTGGCGTGTCCACCAGGTGGTTCCGGCGAGCTCGTCAGGTGGTACCGGCGTGTCCGGAACATGGTTATGGCACGTCTGAGAGATGGTTCCGGCATGCCCGGCAGGTGATTCCGGAGTGTTCGCCAAGTGGTTCTGGTGTAGCCGGCAGGTCATTTTGCATGTCCAGTGGTGGTTCCGGCGAGTCGAGCCGGTGGTTCCGGCGTGTCCAGCATGTGGTTCCGGTCTGTCCGGCAGGTAGTTCTGGCGTGTCCGGCACGAGGTTCTGGCACGTCTGAGAGTTGGTTCCGGCATGCCCGACAGGTGATTTCGGAGTGTCCGCCACGTGGTTGTGGCGTACCGGGCAGGTGATTTTGGCGTGTCTGGCAGGTGTTTCTTGCAAGTCGAGCATGTGGCTCAGGCATGATCAGCAGGTGCTTCCGGCGTGTCCTGCACGTGGTTCTGGTGTGTCTGAGAGCTGGTTCTGGCATGTCCGGCAGATGATTCCGGAGTGTCCACCAAGTGGTTGTGGCATACCCGGCAGGTGATTTTAGCGTGTCAGGTGGGTGGTTCCGGCGAGTCGAGTAGGTGGTTCCGGGGTGCTCGGCAGGTGGTTCAGGCGGGACTGGCAGGTGGTTTCGGTCTGTTCGGGGTGTGGTTCCGGCATCTCAGGCACATGGTTCTGGCACGTCTGATAGGTGGTTCCGGCCGGCCCGACAGGTGTTTCCATGGTGTCCGCCAAGTGGTTCTGGCATAGCTGGCACGTGATGTTGGCGTGACCGGCAGATGGTTCCAGCCAGCCCTGCAGGTGATTCCGAAGAGTTCACCAAATGGTTGTGGCGTAGACGGCAGGTGATTTTGGCGTGTCCAGCAGGTGGTTTTGGCGAGTCAAGCAGGTGGTTCTGGCGTGCTCGGCAGGTGCTTCCGGTGTCATTGGCATGTGGTTCCGGCATGTCAGAGAGGTGGTTCCGCCATGCCCGGCAGGTGATTCCGGAGTGTTCGCCAAGTGGTTCTGGCGTAGCCGGCAGGTGATTTTCCATGTCCGGCAATGGTTCCGGCGAGTCGAGCCGGTGGTTCCGGCATGCCCGGCAGGTGATTCCGGAGTGCCCGGCATGTGGTTCTGGCACCTCTGAGAGGCGGTTCCGGAATGCCTGGCATGTGATTCCCGAGTGTCTGCCGAGTGGTTCTGGCGTATCCGGCAGGTGATTTTGGCGTGTCCAGCAGGTGGTTCCGGCGAGCTCGGCAGGTGGTTCCGGCATGTGCGGAAGACGGTTCTGGCAAGTCTGAGAGATGGTTCCGGCATGCCCGGCAGCCGATTCCGGATTGTCCGGCATGTGGTTCTGGCACCTCTGAGAGGTGGTTGCGGCATGCCCGGCCAGTTGTTCTGGAGTGTCTGCCGAGTGGTTCTGGCGTAGTCGGCAGGTGATTATGGCGTGTCCAGCAGGTGGTTCTGGGGAGTGGATCAGGTGGTTCCGGCATACTCGGCAGGTGGTACCGGCGTGTCCGGAACATGGTTCTGGCAAGTCTGAGAGGCGGTTCCGGCATGCCCGACAGGTGATTCCGGAGTTTTCGCCAAGTGGTTCTGGCGTAGCCGGCAGGTCATTTTGCATGTCCAGTGGTGGTTCCGGCGAGTCGAGCCGGTCGTTCCGGCATGTCCGGCAGGTGATTCCGGAGTGTCCGGCATGTGGTTCTGGCACCTCTGAGAGGTGGTTCCGGCATGCCCGGCAGGTGATACCGGAGTGTCTGCCGAGTGGTTCTGGCACCTCTGAGAGGTGGTTCCGGCCGGCCGGAGAGGTCTTTCCGGAGTGTCCGACAAGTGGTTCTGGCGTAGCTGAAAGGTGATGTTGGCGTGACCGGCAGGTGGTTCCAGCCAGCCCGGCAGGTGATTCTGGAGTGTCTGCCGTGTGGTTCTGGCATAGCTGGCAGGTGATTTTGGCGTGTCCAGCAGGTGGTTCCGGCGAGCTCGGCAGGTGGTACCAGCGTGTCCGGAACATGGTTCTGGCACGTCTGAGAGATGGTTCCGGCACGCCCGACAGGTGATTCCGGAGCATCCGCTAAGTGTTTCTGGCGTACCCGGCAGGTGATTTTGGCATGTCCGACAGGTGTTTCTTGCGAGTCGAGCAGGTGGCTCAGGCATGCTCAGCTGGTGCTTCCGGTGTCTCTGGCACGTGGTTCTGGTGTGTCTGAGAGCTGGTTCTGGCATGTCCGGCAGATGATTCCGGAGTGTCCACCAAGTGGTTCTGGTAGACCTGGCAGGTGATTTTGGCGTGTCAGGAAGGTGGTTCCGGCTAGTTGAGCAGGTGGATCAGTCGTGCTCGCCAGGGGGTTCAGGCGGGTCTGGCAGGTGGTTTCGGCCTGTTCGGGGAGTGGTTCCGGCATCTAAGGCACATGGTTCTGGCACGTCTGTGAGGTGGTTCCGGCCGGCCCGACAGGTGTTTCCGGAGTGTCCGACAAGTGGTTCTGGCGTAGCTGAAGGGTGATGTTGGCGTGACCGGCAGGTGGTTCCAGCCAGCCCGGCAGGTGATTCTGGAGTGTCTGCCGAGTGGTTCTGGCGTAGCCGGCAGGTGATTTTGGCGTGTCCACCAGGTGTTTCCGGCGAGCTCGTGAGGTGGTACCGGCGTGTCCGAAACATGGTTATGGCACGTCTGAGAGATGGTTCCGGCATGCCCGGCAGGTGATTCCGGAGTGTCCGGCATGTAGTTCTGGCACCTCTGAGAGGTGGTTCCGGCATGCCCGGCAGGTGGGTCCTGAGTGTCTGCCGAGTGGTTCTGGCGTAGCCGGCAGGTGATTCTGGCGTGTCCAGCTGGTGGTTCTGGGGAGTGGATGAGGTGGTTCCGGCATACTCGGCAGGTGGTACCGGCGTGTCCGGAACATGGTTCTGGCAAGTCTGAGAGGTGGTTCCGGCATGCCCGACAGGTGATTCCGGAGTGTTCGCCAAGTGGTTCTGGCGTAGCCGGCAGGTCATTTTGCATGTCCGGTGGTGGTTCCGGCGAGTCGAGCCGGTGGTTCCGGCGTGTCCAGCAGGTGGTTCCGGTCTGTCCGGCAGGTGGTTCTGGCGTGTCCGGCACGTGGTTCTGGCACGTCTGAGAGTTGGTTCCGGCATGACCGACAGGTGATTTCGGAGTGTCCGCCACGTGGTTGTGGCGTACCGGGCAGGTGATTTTGGCGTGTCTGGCAGGTGTTTCTTGCAAGTCGAGCATGTGGCTCAGGCATGATCAGCAGGTGCTTCCGGCGTGTCCTGCACGTGGTTCTGGTGTGTCTGAGAGCTGGTTCTGGAATGTCCGGCAGATGATTCCGGAGTGTCCACCAAGTGGTTGTGGCATACCCGGAAGGTGATTTTAGCGTGTCAGGTAGGTGGTTCCGGCGAGTCGAGTAGGTGGTTCCGGGGTGCTCGGCAGGTGGTTCAGGCGGGTCTGGCAGGTGGTTTCGGTCTGTTCGGGGTGTGGTTCCGGCATCTCAGGCACATGGTTCTGGCACGTCTGATAGGTGGTTCCGGCCGGCCCGACAGGTGTTTCCATGGTGTCCGCCAAGTGGTTCTGGCATAGCTGGGACGTGATGTTGGCGTGACCGGCAGGTGGTTCCAGCCAGCCCGGCAGGTGATTCCGAAGAGTTTACCAAATGGTTGTGGCGTAGCCGGCAGGTGATTTTGGCGTGTCCAGCAGGTGGTTTTGGCGAGTCAAGCAGGTGGTTCTGGCGTGCTCGGCAGGTGCTTACGGTGTCATAGGCATGTGGTTCCGGCATGTCAGAGAGGTGGTTCCGCCATGCCCGGCAGGTTATTCCGGAGTGTCCGGCATGTGGTTCTGGCACCTCTGAGAGGTGGTTCCGGCTTCCCGGCAGGTGATTCCGGAGCGTCCGGCATGTGGTTCTGGCACCTCTGAGAGGTGGTTCCGGAATGCCTGGCATGTGATTCCGGAGTGTCTGCCGAGTGGTTCTGGCGTTGCCGGCAGTTGATTTTGGCGTGTCCACTTGGTGGCTCTGGGGAGTCGATCAGCTGGTTCCGGCATACTCGGCAGGTGGTACCCGCGTGTCCAGAACATGGTTCTGGCAAGTCTGAGAGGTGGTTCCGCCATGCCCGCCAGGTTATTCCGGAGTGTTCGCCAAGTGGTTCTGGCGTAGCCGGCAGGTGATTTTCCATGTCCGGCAATGGTTCCGGCGAGTCGAGCCGGTGGTTCCGGCATGTCCGGCAGGTGATTCCGGAGTGCCCGGCATGTGGTTCTGGCACCTCTGAGAGGCGGTTCCGGAATGCCTGGCATGTGATTCCCGAGTGTCTGCCGAGTGGTTCTGGCGTATCCGGCAGGTGATTTTGGCGTGTCCAGCAGGTGGTTCCGGCGAGCTCGGCAGGTGGTTCCGGCATGTGTGGAAGACGGTTCTGGCAAGTCTGAGAGATGGTTCCGGCATGCCCGGCAGCTGATTCCGGATTGTCCGGCATGTGGTTCTGGCACCTCTGAGAGGTGGTTGCGGCATGCCCGGCCGGTGGTTCCGGAGTGTCTGCCGAGTGGTTCTGGCGTAGTCGGCAGGTGATTATGGCGTGTCCAGCAGGTGGTTCTGGGGAGTGGATCAGGTGGTTCCGGCATACTCGGCAGGTGGTACCGGCGTGTCCGGAACATGGTTCTGGCAAGTCTGAGAGGCGGTTCCGGCATGCCCGACAGGTGATTCCGGAGTTTTCGCCAAGTGGTTCTGGCGTAGCCGGCAGGTCATTTTGCATGTCCAGCGGTGGTTCCGGCGAGTCGAGCCGGCCGTTCCGGCATGTCCGGCAGGTGATTCCGGGGTGTCCAGCATGTGGTTCTGGCACCTCTGAGAGGTGGTTCCGGCATGCCCGGCAGGTGATACCGGAGTGTCTGCCGAGTGGTTCTGGCACCTCTGAGAGGTGGTTCCGGCATTCCAGCAGGTGATTCCGGAGTGTCCGACATGTGGTTCTGGCACCTCTGAGAGGTGGTTCCGGCCGGCCGGAGAGGTCTTTCCGGAGTGTCCGCCACGTGGTTCTGGCGTACCCGGCAGCTGATTTTGGCGTGTCTGGCAGGTGTTTCTTGCAAGTCGAGCATTTGGCTCAGACATGCTCAGAAGGTGCTTCCGGCGTGTCTGGCACGTGGTTCTGGTGTGTCTGAGAGCTGGTTCTGGCATGTGCAGCAGATTATTCCGGAATGTCCACCAAGTGGTTGTGGCATACCCGGAAGGTGATTTTAGCGTGTCAGGTAGGTGGTTCCAGCGAGTCGAGTAGGTGGTTCCGGCGTGCTCGGCAGGTGGTTCAGGCGGGTCTGGCAGGTGGTTTCGGTCTGTTCGGGGTGTGGTTCCGGCATCTCAGGCACATGGTTCTGGCACGTCTGATAGGTGGTTCCGGCCGGCCCGACAGGTGTTTCCATGGGGTCCTCCAAGTGGTTCTGGCATAGCTGGCAGGTGATGTTGGCGTGACCGGCAGGTGGTTCCAGCCAGCCCGGCAGGTGATTCCGAAGAGTTCACCAAATGGTTGTGGCGTAGCCGGCAGGTGATTTTGGCGTGTCCAGCAGGTGGTTTTGGCGAGTCGAGCAGGTGGTTCTGGCGTGCTCGGCAGGTGCTTCCGGTGTCATTGGCATGTGGTTCCGGCATGTCTGAGAGGTGGTTCCTCCATGCCCGGCAGGTGATTCCGGTGTGTCTGGCATGTGGTTCTGGCACCTCTGAGAGGTGGTTCCGGCATGCCCGGCAGTTGGTTACGGAGTGTCTGCCGAGTGGTTCTGGAGTAGCCGGCACGTGATTCGGGCATATCCATCAGGTGGTTCTGGGGAGTGGATCAGGTGGTTCCGGCATACTCGGCAGGTGGTACCGGCGTGTCCGGAACATGGTTCTCGCAAGTCTGAGAGGTGGTTCCGGCATGCCCGACAGGTGATTCCGGAGTGTTCGCCAAGTGGTTCTGGCGTAGCCGGTAGGTCATTTTGCATGTCCGGTGGTGGTTCCGGCGAGTCGAGCCGGTGGTTCCGACATGTCCGGCAGGTTCCGGCATGCCCGGCAGGTGATTCCGGAGTGTCCGGCATGTGGTTCTGGCACGTCTGAGAGTTGGTTCCGGCATGCCCGGCAGGTGATTCCGGAGTGTCCGTCATGTGGTTCGGGCACCTCTGAGAGGTGGTTCCGGCATGCCCGGCAGGTGATTCCGGAGTGTCCGGCATGTGGTTCTGGCACGTCTGAGAGTTGGTTCCGGCATGCCCGGCAGGTGATTCTGGAGTGTCCGCCACGTGGTTCTGGCGTACACGGCAGGTGATTTTGGCGTGTCTGGCAGGTGTTTCTTGCAAGTCGAGCATTTGGCTCAGGCATGCTCAGCAGGTGCTTCCGGCGTGTCTGGCACGTGGTTCTGGTGTGTCTGAGAGCTGGTTCTGGCATGTCCGGCAGATGATTCCTTAGTGTCCACCAAGTGGTTGTGGCATACCCAGCAGGTGATTTTAGCGCGTCAGGTAGGTGGTTCGGCGAGTCCAGTAGGTGGTTCCGGCATGCCCGGCAGGTGATACTGGAGTCTCCGGCATTTGGTTCTGGCACCTCTGAGAGGTGGTTCCCGAATGCCTGGCATGTGATTCCGGAGTGTCTGCCGAGTGGTTCTGGCGTAGCCGGCAGGTGATTTTGGCGTGTCCAGCAGGTGGTTTTGGCGAGTCGAGCAGGTGGTTCTGGTGTGCTCGGCAGGTGCTTCCGGTGTCATTGGCATGTGGTTCCGGCATGTCTGAGAGGTGGTTCCGCCATGCCCGGCAGGTGATTCCGGAGTGTTCGCCAAGTTGTTCTGGCGTAGCCGGCAGTTGATTCTGGCGTGTCCACTAGGTGGTTCTGGGGAGTGGATCAGCTGGTTCCGGCATACTCGGCAGGTGGTACCGGCGTGTCCAGAACATGGTTCTGGCAAGTCTGAGAGGTGGTTCCGGCACGCCCGACAGGTCATTCCGGAGCGTCCGCCAGGTGTTTCTTGCGTACCCGGCAGGTGATTTTCGCCTGTCCGACAGGTGTATCTTGCGAGTCGAGCAGGTGGCTGAGGCATGCTCAGCTGGTGCTTCCGGCGTCTCTGGCACGTGGTTCTGGTGTGTCTGAGAGCTGGTTCTGGCATCTCCGGCAGATGATTCCGGAGTGTCCACCAAGTGGTTCTTGTATACCTGGCAGGTGATTTCGGCGTGTCAGGAAGTTGGTTCCGGCTAGTTGAGCAGGTGGATCAGGTGTGCTCGCAAGGGGGTTCAGGCCGGTCTGGCAGGTGGTTTTGGTCTGTTCGGGGAGTGGTTCCGGCATCTCAGGCTCATGGTTCTGGCACATCTGAGAGGTGGTTCCGGCCGGCCCGACAGCTGTTTCCATGGTGTCCGCCAAGTGGTTCTGGCATAGCTTGCAGGTGATGTTGGCGTGACCAGCAGGTGGTTCCAGCAAGCCCGGCAGGTGATTCCGAAGAGTTCACCAAATGGTTGTGGCGTAGCCGGCAGGTGATTTTGGCGTGTCCAGCAGGTGGTTCTGGCGTGCTCGGCAAGTGCTTCCGGTGTCATTGGCATGTGGTTCCGGCATGTCTGAGAGGTGGTTCCGGCATGCCCGACAGGCGGTTCCGGAGAGTCTGCCGAGTGGTTCTGGAGCCAGCACGGCAGGTGATTCCAAAGAGTTCACCAAATGGTTGTGGCGTAGCCGGTAGGTTATTTTGGCGTGTCAGGAAGTTGGTTCCGGCTAGTTGAGCAGGTGGAGCAGGCGTGCTCGCCAGTGGGTTCAGGCGGGTCTGGCAGGTGGTTTCATTCTGTTCGGGGAGTGGTTCCGGCATCTTAGGTACATGGTTCTGGCACGTCTGAGAGGTGGTTCCGGCCGGCCGGAGAGGTGTTTCGGGAGTGTCCGCCAAGTGGTTCTGGCGTAGCTGAAAGGTGATGTTGGCGTGACCGGCAGGTGGTTCCAGCCAGCCCGGCAGGTGATTCTGGAGTGTCTGCCGCGTGGTTCTGACGTAGCCGGCAGGTGATTTTGGCGTGTCCCGCAGGTGGTTCCAGCGAGCTCGGCAGGTGGTACCGGCGTGTCCGGAGCATGGTTCTGGCACGTCTGAGAGATGGTTCCGGCATTCCCAGCAGGTGATTCCGGAGTGTCCGGCAAGTGTTTCTGGCACCTCTGAGAGGTGGTTCCGTCATGCCCGGCAGGTGGTTCCGGAGTGTCTGCAGAGTGGTTCTGGCATAGCCGGCAGGTGATTCTGGCGTGTCCAGCAGGTGGTTCTGGGGAGTGGATCAGGTGGTTCCGGCATACTCGGCAGGTGGTACCGGCGTGTCCGGAACATGGTTCTGGCAAGTCTGAGAGGTGGTTCCGGCCGGCCCGACAGGTGTTTCCATGGTGTCTGCCAACTGGTTCTGGCATAGCTGGCAGGTGATGTTGGCGTGACCGGCAGGTGGTTCCAGCAAGCCCGGCAGGTGATTCCGAAGAGTTCACCAAATGGTTGTGGTGTAGCTGGCAGGTGATTTTGGCGAGTCCAGCAGGTGGTTTTGGCGAGTCGAGCAGGTGGTTCTGGCGTGCTCGGCAGGTGCTTCCGGTGTCATTGGCATGTGGTTCCGGCATGTCTGAGAGGTGGTTCCGGCATGCCCGGCAGGGGGTTCCGGAGTGTCTGCCGAGTGGTTCTGGAGCCAGGCCGGCAGGTGATTCCCAAGAGTTCACCAAATGGTTGTGGCGTAGCCGGCAGTTGATTTTAGCGTGTCAGGTAGGTGGTTCCGGCGAGTCGAGTAGGTGGTTCCGGTGTGCTCGGCAGGTGGTTCAGGCGGGTCTGGCAGGTGGTTTCGGTCTGTTCGGGGTGTGGTTCCGACATCTCAGGCACATGGTTCTGGCACGTCTGAGATGTCGTTCCGGCCGGCCCGACAGGTGTTTCCATGGTGTCCGCCAAGTGGTTCTGGCCTAGCTGGCAAGTGATGTTGGCGTGACCGGCAGGTGGTTCCAGCCAGCCCGGCAGGTGATTCCGAAGAGTTCACCAAATGGTTGTGGCGCAGCCGACAGGTGATTTTGGCGTGTCCAGCAGGTGGTGTTGGCGAGTCGAGCAGGTTGTTCTGGCGTGCTCGGCAGGTGCTTCCGGAGTCATTTGCATGTGGTTCCGGCATGTCTGAGAGGTGGTTCCGCCATGCCCGGCAGGTGATTCCGGAGTGTTCGCCAAGTGGTTCTGGCGTAGCCGGCAGGTGATTTTGCATGTCCGGCAATGGTTCCGGGGAGTCGAGCCGGTGGTTCCGACATGTCCGGCAGGTGGTTCCGGCATGCCCGGCAGGTGATTCCGGAGTGTCCGGCATGTGGTTCTGGCACCTCTGAGAGGTGGTTCCGGCATGCCCGGCAGGTGATACCGGAGTGTCCGGCATTTGGTTCTGGCACCTCTGAGAGGTGGTTCCGGAATGCCTGGCATGTGATTCCCAAGTGTCTGCCGAGTGGTTCTGGCGTAGCCCGCAGGTGATTTTGGCGTGTCCACCACGTGGTTCCGGCGAGCCCGGCAGGTGGTTCCGGCATGTCCGGAACATGGTTCTGGCAAGTCTGAGAGATGGTTCCGGCATGCCCGGCAGGTGATTCCGGAGTGTCCGGCATGTGGTTCTGGCACCTCTGAGAGGTGGTTCCGGCATGCCCGGCAGTTGTTTGCGGAGTGTCTGCCGAGCGGTTCTGGAGTAGCCGGCAGGTGATTCTGGCGTATCCAGCAGGTGGTTCTTGGGAGTGGATCAGGTGGTTCCAGCATACTCGGCAGGTGGTACCGGCGTGTCCGGAACATGGTTCTGGCAAGTCTGAGAGTTGGTTCCGGCATGCCGGGCAGGTGATTCCGGAGTGTCCACCAAGTGGTTCTGGTATATCTGGCAGGTGATTTTGGCATGTCAGGAAGGTGGTTCCGGCTAGTTGAGCAGGTGGATCAGGCGTGCTCGCCAGGGGGTTCAGGCGGGTCTGGCAGGTGGTTTCGGTCTGTTCGGGGATTGGTTCCGGCATCTCAGGCACATGGTTCTGGCACGTCTGAGAGGTGGTTCTGGCCGGCCCGACAGGTGTTTCCGGAGTGTCCGCCACGTGGTTCCGGCGTAGCTGAAAGGTGATGTTGGCGTGACCGGCAGGTGGTTCCAGCCAGCCCGGCAGGTGATTCCGGAGTGTCTGCCGAGTGGTTGTGGCGTAGCCGGCAGGTGATTTTGGCGTGTCCAGCAGGTGGTTCCGGCGAGCTCGGCAGGTGGTACCGGCGTGTCCGGAGCATGGTTCTGGCACGTCTGAGAGATTGTTCCGGCATGCCCGGCAGGTGATTCGGGAGTGTCCGGCATGTGGTTCTGGCACCTCTGAGAGTTGGTTCCAGCCAGCCCGGCAGGTGATTCCGGAGTGTCTGCCGAGTGGTTCTGGCGTAGCCGGCAGTTGATTTTGGCGTGTCCACTATGTGGTTGTGGGGAGTGGATCAGCTGGTTCCGGCATACTCGGCACTTGGTACCGCCGTGTCCAGAACATGGTTCTGGCAAGTCTGAGAGGTGGTTCCGGCACGCCCGACAGGTGATTCCGGAGCATCCGCCAAGTGTTTCTGGCTTACCCGGCAGGTGATTTGCGCCTGTCCGACAGGTGTATCTTGCGAGTCGAGCAGGCGGCTGAGGCATGCTCAGCTGGTGCTTCCGGCGTCTCTGGCATGTGGTTCTGGTGTCTCTGAGAGCTGGTTCTGGCATATCCGGGAGATGATTCCGGAGTGTCCACCAAGTGGTTCTTGTATACCTGGCAGGTGATTTTGGCGTGTCAGGAAGTTGGTTCCGGCTTGTTGAGCAGGTGGATCAGGCGTGCTCGACAGTGGGTTCAGGCGGGTCTGGCAGGGGGTTTCGGTCTGTTCGGGGAGTTGTTCCGGCATCTCAGGGACATGGTTCTGGCACGTCTGATAGGTGGTTCCGGCCGGCCCGACAGGTGTTTCCATGGTGTCCGCCAAGGTGTTCTGGCATAGCTGGCAGGTGATGTTGGCGTGACCGGCAGGTGGTTCCAGCCAGCCTGGCAGGTGATTCCGAAGAGTTCACCAAATGGTTGTGGCGTAGCCGGCAGGTGATTTTGGCGTGTCCAGCAGGTGGTTTTGGCGAGTCGAGCAGGTGGTTGTGGCGTGCTCGGCAGGTGCTTCCGGTGTCATTGGCATGTGGTTCCGGCATGTGTGAGAGGTGGTTCCGCCATGCCTGCCAGGTGATTCCGGAGTGATCCCCAAGTGGTTCTGGCATAGCCGGCAGGTGATTTTGCAGGTCCGGCAATGGTTCCGGCGAGTCGAGCCTGTCGTTCCGGCATGTCCGGCAGGTGGTTCCGGCATGCCCGGCAGGTGATTCCGGAGTGTCCGGCATGTGGTTCTGGCACCTCTGAGAGGTGGTTCCGGCATGCCCGGCAGGTGATTCCGGAGTGTCTGGCATGTGGTTCTGGCACCTCTGAGAGGTGGTTCCGGCATGCCCGGCAGGTGATACCAGAGTGTACGTCAAGTGGTTCTGGCGTAGCCGGCAGGTGATTTTGCATGTCCGGCAATGGTTCCGGCGAGTCGAGCCGGTGGTTCCGGAATGTCCGGCAGGTGGTTCCGGCATGTCCGGCAGGTGGTTCCGGCATGTCCAGCACGTGGTTCCAGCATGCCCTGCAGGTGATTCCGGAGTGTCCGGCATGTGGTTCTGGCACCTCTGAGAGGTGGTTCCGGCATGCCCGGCAGGTGATACCGGAGTGTCCGGCATTTGGTTCTGGCACCTCTGAGAGTTGGTTCCGGAATGCCTGGCCTGTGATTCCGGAGTGTCTGCCGAGTGGTTCTGGTGTAGCCGGCAGTTGATTTTGGCGTGTTCACTAGGTGGTTCTGGAGAGTGGATCAGCTGGTTCCGGCATACTCGGCAGGTGGTACCGGCGTGTCCGGAACATGGTTCTGGCAAGTCTGAGAGGTGGTTCCGGCACGCCCGACACATGATTCCGGAGCGTCCGCCAAGTGTTTCTGGCGTACCCTGCAGGTGATTTTGGCATGTCCGACAGGTGTATCTTGCGAGTCGAGCAGGTGGCTCAGGCATGCTCAGCTGGTGCTTCCGCCGTCTTTGGCACGTGGTTCTGGTGTGTCTGAGAGCTGGTTCTGGAATGTCCGGCAGATGATTCCGGAGTGTCCACCAAGTGGTTCTTGTATACCTGGCAGGTGATTTTGGCGTGTTAGGAAGTTGGTTCCGGCTAGTTGAGCAGGTGGATCAGGCGTGCTTGCCAGGGGGTTCAGGTGGGTCTGGCAGGTGGTTTCGGTCTCTTCGGGGAGTGGTTCCGGCATCTCAGGCTCATGGTTCTGGCACGTCTGAGAGGTGGTTCCGGCCGGCCCCACTGGTGTTTCCATGGTGTCCGCCAAGTGGTTCTGGCATAGCTGGCAGGTGATGTTGGCGTGACCGGCTGGTGGTTCCAGCCAGCCCGGCAGGTGATTCCGAAGAGTTCACCAAATGGTTGTGGCGTAGCCGGCAGGTGATTTTGGCGTGTCCAGCAGGTGGTTTTGGCGAGTCGAGCAGGTGGTTCTGGCGTGCTCGGCAGGTGCTTCCGGTGTCATTGGCATGTGGTTCCGTCATGTATGAGAGGTGGTTCCGCCATGCCCGGCAGGGGGTTCCGGAGTGTCTGCCGAGTGGTTCTGGAGCCAGCCCGGCAGGTGATTCCGAAGAGTTCACCAAATGTTTGTGGCGTAGCCGGCAGGTGATTTTGGCTTGTCAGGAAGGTGGTTCCGTCTAGGTGAGCAGGTGGATCAGGCGTGCTCGCCAGGGGGTTAAGGCTGGTCTTGCAGCTGGTTTCGGTCTGTTCGGGGAGTGGTTCCGGCATCTCAGGCACATGGTTCTGGCACGTCTGAGAGGCGGTTCCGGCCGGCCGGAGAGGTGTTTCCGGAGTGTCCGCCAAGTGGTTCTGGCGTAGCTGAAAGGTGATGTTGGCGTGACCGGCAGGTGGTTCCAGCCAGCCGGGCAGGTGATTCAGGAGTGTCTGCCGAGTGGTTCTGGCGTAGCCGGCAGGTGATTCTGGCGTTTCCAGCAGGTGGTTCGGGGGAGTGCATCTGGTGGTTCCGGCATACTCGGCAGGTGGTACCGGAGTGTCCAGAACATGGTTCTGGCAAGTCTGAGAGGTGGTTCCGGCATGCCCGACAGGTGATTCCGGAGTGTTCACCAAGTGGTTCTGGCGTAGCCGGCAGGTCATTTTGCATGTCCGGCGGTGGTTCCGGCGAGTCGAGCCGGTGGTTCCGGCGTATCCAGCAGTTGTTTCCGGTCTGTCCGGCAGGTGGTTGTGGCGTGTCCGGCACGAGGTTCTGGCACGTCTGTGAGTTGGTTCTGGCATGCCCGACAGGTGATTCCGGAGTGTCCGCCACGTGGTTCTGGCGTACCCGGCAGGTGATTTTGGCGTGTCTGGCAGGTGTTTCTTGCAAGTCGAGCATTTGGCTCAGGCATGCTCAGCAGGTGCTTCCGGCGTGTCTGGCACGTGGTTCTGGTGTGTGTGAGAGCTGGTTCTGGCATGTCCGGCAGATGATACCTTAGTGTCCACCAAGTGGTTGTGGCATACCCGGCAGGTGATTTTAGCGTGTCAGGTAGGTGGTTCCGGCGAGTCGAGTAGGTGTTTCCAGCGTGCTCGGCAGGTGGTTCAGGCGTGTCCGGCAGATGGTTCCGGCATGCCCGGCAGGTGATTCCGGAGTGTCCGTCATGTGGTTCTGGCACCGCTGAGAGGTGGTTCCGGCATGCCCGGCAGGTGATACCGGAGTCTCCGGCATTTGGTTCTGGCACCTCTGAGAGGTGGTTCCGAAATGCCTGGCATGTGATTCCGGAGTGTCTGCCGAGTGGTTCTGGCGTAGCCGGCAGGTGATTTTGGCGTGTCCAGCAGGTGGTTTTGGTGAGTCGAGCAGGTGGTTCTGGCATGCTCGGCAGGTGCTTCCTGTGTCATTGGCATCTGGTTCCGGCATGTCTGAGAGGTGGTTCCGCCATGCCCGGCAGGTGATTCCGGAGTGTTCGCCAAGTGGTTCTGGCGTAACCGGCAGGTGATTTTGCATGTCCGGCAATGGTTCCGGCGATTCGAGCCGGTGGTTCCTGAATGTCCGGCAGGTGGTTCCGGCATGTCCGGCAGGTGGTTCCGGCATGTCCAGCACGTGGTTCCAGCATGCCCTGCAGGTGATTCCGGAGTGTCCGGCATGTGGTTCTGGCACCTCTGAGAGGTGGTTCCGGAATGCCTGGCATGTGATTCCCAAGTGTCTGCCGAGTGGTTCTGGCGTAGCCGGCAGGTGATTTTGGCGTGTCCAGCAGGTGGTTCCGGCGAGCTCGGCAGGTGGTTCCGGCATGTCCGGAACGTGGTTCTGGCAAGTCTGAGAGATCGTTCCGGCATGCCCGGCAGGTGATTCCGGAGTGTCCGGCATGTGGTTCTGGCACCTCTGAGAGGTGGTTCCGGCATGCCCGGCAGTTGGTTGTGGAGGGTCTGCCGAGTGGTTCTGGAGTAGCCGGCAGGTGATTCTGGCGTATCCAGAAGGTGGTTCTGGGGAGTGGATCAGGTGGTTCCGGCATACTCGTCAGGTGGTACCGGCGTGTCCGGAACATGGTTCTGGCAAGTCTGAGAGGTGGTTCCGGCATGACCGACAGGTGATTCCGGAGTGTTCGCCAAGTGGTTCTGGCGTAGCCGGCAGGTCATTTTGCATATCCGGCGGTGGTTCCGGCAAGTCGAGCCGGTGGTTCCGGCGTTTCCAGCAGTTGTTTACGGTCTGTCCGGCAGGTGGTTCTGGCGTGACCGGCACGAGGTTCTGGCACGTCTGAGAGTTGGTTTCGGCATGCCCAACAGGTGATTCCGGAGTGTCCGCCACGTGGTTCTGGCGTACCCGGCAGGTGATTTTGGCGTGTCTGGCAGGTGTTTCTTGCAAGTCGAGCATTTGGCTCAGGCATGCTCAGCAGGTGCTTCCGGCGTGTCTGGCACGTGGTTCTGGTGTGTCTGACAGCTGGTTCTGGCATGTCCGGCAGATGATTCCGGAGTGTCCACCAAGTGGTTGTGGCATACCCGGAAAGTGATTTTAGCGTGTCAGGTAGGTGGTTCCGGCGAGTCGAGTAGGTGGTTCCAGCGTGCTCGGCAGGTGGTTCAGGCGGGTCTGGCAGGTGCTTTCGGTCTGTTCGGGGTGTGGTTTTGGCATCTGAGGCACATGGTTCTGGCACGTCTGACAGGTGGTTCCGGCCGGCCCGACAGGTGTTTCCATGGTGTCCGCCAAGTGGTTCTGGCATAGCTGGCAGGTGATGTTGGCGTGACCGGCAGGTGGTTCCAGCCAGCCCGGCAGGTGATTCCGAAGAGTTCACCAAATGGTTGTGGCGTAGCCGGCAGGTGATTTTGGCGTGTCCAGCAGGTGGTTTTGGCGAGTCGAGCAGGTGGTTCTGGCGTGCTCAGCAGGTGCTTCCGGTGTCATTGGCATGTGTTTCCAGGAAGTCTGAGAGATGGTTCCGCCATGCCCGGCAGGTGATTCCGGAGTGTTCGCCAAGTGGTTCTGGCGTAGCCGGCAGGTGATTTTGCATGTCCGGCAATGGTTCCGGCGAGTCGAGCCGGTGGTTCCGGCATGTCCGGCAGGTGGTTCCGGCATGCCCGGCAGGTGATTCCGGAGTGTCCGGCATGTGGTTCTGGCACCTCTGAGAGGTGGTTCCGGCATGCCCGGCAGGTGATAACGGAGCGTCCGCCAAGTGTTTCTGGCGTACCCTGCAGGTGATTTTGGCATGTCCGACAGGTGTATCTTGCAAGTCGAGCAGGTGGCTCAGGCATGCTCAGCTGGTGCTTCTGCCGTCTTTGGCACGTGGTTCTGGTTTGTCTGAGAGCTGGTTCTGGAATGTCCGGCAGATGATTCCGGAGTGTCCACCAAGTGATTCTTGTATACCTGGCAGGTGATTTTGGCGTGTTAGGAAGTTGGTTCCGGCTAGTTGAGCAGGTGGATCAGGCGTGCTTGCCAGGGGGTTCAGGCGGGTCTGGCAGGTGGTTTCGGTCTCTTCGGGGAGTGGTTCCGGCATCTCAGGCTCATGGTTCTGGCACGTCTGATAGGTTTTTCCGGCCGGCCCGACAGGTGTTTCCATGGTGTCCGCCAAGTGGTTCTGGCATAGCTGAAAGGTGATGTTGGCGTGACCGGCAGGTGGTTCCAGCCAGCCCGGCAGGTGATTCCGAAGAGTTCACCAAATGGTTGTGGCGTAGCCGGCAGGTGATTTTCGCGTGTCCATCAGGTGGTTTTGGCGAGTCGAGCAGGTGGTTCTGGCGTGCTCGGCAGGTGCTTCCGGTGTCATTGGCATGTGGTTCCGGCATGTCTGAGAGGTGGTTCCGCCATGCCCGACAGGTGATTCCGAAGAGTTCACGAAATGGTTGTGGCGTAGCCGGCAGGTGATTTTGGCGTGTCCAGCGGGTGGTTTTGGCGAGTCGAGCAGGTGGTTCTGGCGTGCTCGGCAGGTGCTTCCGGTGTCATTGGCATGTGGTTCCGTCATGTCTGAGAGGTGCTTCCGCCATGCCCGGCAGGGGGTTCCGGAGTGTCTGCCGAGTGGTTCTGGAGCCAGCCCGTCAGGTGATTCCGAAGAGTTCACCAAATGGCTGTGGCGTAGCTGGCAGGTGATTTTGGCGTGTCTGGAATGTGGTTCCGGCTAGTTGAGCAGGTGGATCAGGCTTGCTTGACAGGGGGTTAAGGAGGGTCTTGCAGGTGGTTTCGGTCCGTTCGGGTAGTGGTTCCGGCATCTCAGGCACATGGTTCTGGCACGTCTGAGAGGCGGTTCCGGCCGGACGGAGAGGTGTTTCCGGAGTGTCCGCCAAGTGGTTCTGGCGTAGCTGAAAGGTGATGTTGGCGTGACCGGCAGGTGGTTCCAGCCAGCCCGGCAGGTGATTCCGGAGTGTCTGCCGGGTGGTTCTTGCGTAGCCGGCAGGTGATTCTGGCGTGTCCAGCAGGTGGTTCGGGGAGTGCATCTGGTGGTTCCGGCATGCCCGGCAGGTGATTCCGGAGTGTCCGGCATGTGGTTCTGACACATGTGAGAGGTGATTCAGGCATGCCCGGCAGGTGATACCGGAGTGTCCGGCATTTGGTTCTGGCACCTCTGAGAGGTGGTTCCCGAATGCCTGGCATGTGATTTCCAAGTGTCTGCCGAGTGGTTCTGGCGTAGCCTGCAGGTGATTTTGGCGTGTCCACCAGGTGGTTCCGGCGAGCTCGGCAGGTGGTTCCGGCATGTCCGGAACATGGTTCTGGCAAGTCTGAGAGATGGTTCCGGCATGCCCGGCAGGTGATTCCGGAGTGTCCGGCATGTGGCTCTGGCACCTCTGAGAGGTGGTTCCGGCATGCCCGGCAGTTGGTTGCGGAGTGTCTGCCGAGCGGTTCTGGAGTAGCCGGCAGGTGATTCTGGCGTATCCAGCAGGTGGTTCTGGGGAGTGGATCAGGTGGTTCCGGCATACTCGGCAGGTGGTACCGGCGTGTCCGGAACATGGTTCTGGCAAGTCTGAGAGGTGGTTTCGGCATGCCCGACAGGTGACTCCGGAGTGTTTACCAAGTGGTTCTGGCGTAGCCGGCTGGTCATTTTGCATGTCCGGCGGTGGTTCCGGCGAGTCGAGCCGGTGGTTCCGGCGTATCCAGCAGTTGTTTCCGGTCTGTCCGGCAGGTGGTTCTGAAGTGACCGGCACGAGGTTCTGGCACGTCTTAGAGTTGGTTCCGGCATGCCCGACAGGTGATTCCGGAGTGTCCGCCACGTGGTTCTGGCGTACCCGGTAGGTGATTTTGGCGTGTCTGGCAGGTGTTTCTTGCAAGTCGAGCATTTGGCTCAGGCATGCTCAGCAGGTGCTTCCGGCGTGTCTGGCACGTGGTTCTGGTGTGTCTGAGAGCTGGTTCTGGCATGTCCGGCAGATGATACCTTAGTGTCCACCAAGTGGTTGTGGCGTACCCGGCAGGTGATTTTAGCGTGTCAGGTAGGTGGTTCCGGCGAGTCCAGTAGGTGGTTTGGCGTGCTCGTCAGGTGGTTCAGGCGTGTCCGGCAGGTGGTTCCGGCATGCCCGGCAGGTGATACCGGAGTCTCCGTCATTTGGTTCTGGCACCTCTGAGAGGTGGTTCCGGAATGCCTGACATGTGATTCCGGAGTGTCTGCCGAGTGGTTCTGGCGTAGCCGGCAGGTGATTTTGGCGTGTCCAGCAGGTGGTTTTGGCGAGTCGAGCAGGTGGTTCTGGCGTGCTCGGCAAGTGCTTCCGGTGTCATTGGCATCTGGTTCCGGCATGTCTGAGAGGTGGTTCCGCCATGCCCGGCAGGTGATTCCGGAGTGTTCGCCAAGTGGTTCTGGCGTAGCCGGCAGGTGATTTTGCATGGCCGGCAATGGTTGCGGCGAGTCGAGCCGGTGGTTCCGGCATGTCCGGCAGGTGGTTCCGGAATGCCCGGCAGGTGATTCCGGAGTGTCTGGCATGTGGTTCTGGCACCTCTGAGAGGTGGTTCCGGCATGCCCGGCAGGTGATACCAGAGTGTTCGCCAAGTGGTTCTGGCGTAGCCGGCAGGTGATTTTGCATGTCCGGCAATGGTTCCGGCGAGTCGAGCTGGTGGTTCCGGAATGTCCGGCCGGTGGTTCCGGCATGTCCAGCACGTGGTTCCAGCATGCCCTGCAGGTGATTCCGTTGTGTCTGGCATGTGGTTGTGGCACCTCTGAGAGGTGGTTCCGGCATGCCCGGCATGTGATACCGGAGTGTCCGGCATTTGGTTCTGGCACCTCTGAGAGGTGGTTCCGGAATGCCTGGCCTGTGATTCCGGAGTGTCTGCCGAGTGGTTCTGGCGTAGCCGGCAGTTGATTTTGGCGTGTCCACTAGGTGGTTCTGGGGAGTGGATCAGCTGGTTCCCGCATACTCGGCAGGTGGTACCGGCGTGTCCAGAACATGGTTCTGGCAAGTCAAAGAGGTGGTTCCGGCACGCCCGACAGGTGATTCCGGAGCGTCCGCCAAGTGTTTCTGGCGTACCCTGCAGGTGATTTTGGCATGTCCGACAGGTGTATCTTGCAAGTCGAGCAGGTGGCTCAGGCATGCTCAGCTGGTGCTTCTGCCGTCTTTGGCACGTGTTTCTGGTTTGTCTGAGAGCTGGTTCTGGAATGTCCGGCAGATGATTTCGGAGTGTCCACCAAGTGATTCTTGTATACCTGGCAGGTGATTTTGGCGTGTTAGGAAGTTGGTTCCGGCTAGTTGAGCAGGTGGATCAGGCGTGCTTGCCAGGGGGTTCAGGCGGGTCTGGCAGGTGGTTTCGGTCTCTTCGGGGAGTGGTTCCGGCATCTCAGGCTCATGGTTCTGGCACGTCTGATAGGTTTTTCCGGCCGGCCCGACAGGTGTTTCCATGGTGTCCGCCAAGTGGTTCTGGCATAGCTGAAATGTGATGTTGGCGTGACCGGCAGGTGGTTCCAGCCAGCCCGGCAGGTGATTCCGAAGAGTTCACCAAATGGTTGTGGCGTAGCCGGCAGGTGATTTTGGCGTGTCCAGCAGGTGGTTTTGGCGAGTCGAGCAGGTGGTTCTGGCGTGCTCGGCAGGTGCTTCCGGCGTCATTGGCATGTGGTTCCGGCATGTCTGAGAGGTGGTTCCGCCATGCCCGACAGGTGATTCCGAAGAGTTCACGAAATGGTTGTGGCGTAGCCGGCAGGTGATTTTGGCGTGTCCAGCGGGTGGTTTTGGCGAGTCGAGCAGGTGGTTCTGGCGTGCTCGGCAGGTGCTTCCGGTGTCATTGGCATGTGGTTCCGTCATGTCTGAGAGGTGCTTCCGCCATGCCCGGCAGGGGGTTCCGGAGTGTCTGCCGAGTGGTTCTGGAGCCAGCCCGTCAGGTGATTCCGAAGAGTTCACCAAATGGCTGTGGCGTAGCCGGCAGGTGATTTTGGCGTGTCTGGAATGTGGTTCCGGCTAGTTGAGCAGGTGGATCAGGCTTGCTCGACAGGGGGTTAAGGCGGGTCTTGCAGGTGGTTTCGGTCCGTTCGGGTAGTGGTTCCGGCATCTCAGGCACATGGTTCTGGCACGTCTGAGAGGCGGTTCCGGCCGGACGGAGAGGTGTTTCCGGAGTGTCCGCCAAGTGGTTCTGGCGTAGCTGAAAGGTGATGTTGGCGTGACCGGCAGGTGGTTCCAGCCAGCCCGGCAGGTGATTCCGGAGTGTCTGCCGAGTGGTTCTTGCGTAGCCGGCAGGTGATTCTGGCGTGTCCAGCAGGTGGTTCGGGGAGTGCATCTGGTGGTTCCGGCATGCCCGGCAGGTGATTCCGGAGTGTCCGGCATGTGGTTCTGACACATGTGAGAGGTGATTCAGGCATGCCCGGCAGGTGATACCGGAGTGTCCGGCATTTGGTTCTGGCACCTCTGAGAGGTGGTTCCCGAATGCCTGGCATGTGATTTCCAAGTGTCTGCCGAGTGGTTCTGGCGTAGCCTGCAGGTGATTTTGGCGTGTCCACCAGGTGGTTCTGGCGAGCTCGGCAGGTGGTTCCGGCATGTCCGGAACATGGTTCTGGCAGTCTGAGAGATGGTTCCGGCATGCCCGGCAGGTGATTCCGGAGTGTCCGGCATGTGGCTCTGGCACCTCTGAGAGGTCGTTCTGGCATGCCCGGCAGTTGGTTGCGGAGTGTCTGCCGAGCGGTTCTGGAGTAGCCGGCAGGTGATTCTGGCGTATCCAGCAGGTGGTTCTGGGGAGTGGATCAGGTGGTTCCGGCACACTCGGCAGGTGGTACCGGCGTGTCCGGAACTTGGTTCTGGCAAGTCTGAGAGGTGGTTCCGGCATGCCCGACAGGTGATTCCGGAGTGTCCGCCACGTGGTTCTGGCGTACCCGGCAGGTGATTTTGGCGTGTCTGGCAGGTGTTTCTTGCAAGTCGAGCATTTGGCTCAGGCATGCTCAGCAGGTACTTCCGGCGTGTGTGGCACGTGGTTCTGGTGTGTCTGAGAGCTGGTTCTGGCATGTCCGGCAGATGATACCTTAGTGTCCACCAAGTGGTTGCGGCATACCCGGCAGGTGATTTTAGCGTGTCAGGTAGGTGGTTCCGGCGAGTCCAGTAGGTGGTTCTGGCGTGCTCGGCAGGTGATTCCGGAGTGTCCGGCATGTGGTTCTGGCACCTCTGAGAGGTGGTTCCGGCATGCCCGTCAGGTGATACCGGAGTGTTCGCCAAGTGGTTCTGGCGTAGCCGGCAGGTGATTTTACATGTCCGGCAATATTTCCGGCGAGTCGAGCCGGTGGTTCCGGAATGTCCGGCTGGTGGTTCCGGCATGTCCGGCAGGTGGTTCCGGCATGTCCAGCACGTGGTTCCAGCATGCCCGGCAGGTGATTCCGGAGTGTCCGGCATGTGGTTCTGGCAGCTCTGAGAGGTGGTTCCGGAATGCCTGGCCTGTGATTCTGGAGTGTCTGCCGAGTGGTTCTGGCGTAGCCGGCAGTTGATTTTGGCGTGTCCACTAGGTGGTTCTGGGGAGTGTATCAGCTGGTTCCGGCATACTCGGCACGTGGTACCGGCGTGTCAAGAACTTGGTTCTGGCAAGTCTGAGCGGAGGTTCCGGCACGCCTGACAGGTGATTCCGGAGCGTCCGAAAAGTCTTGCTGGCGTACCCGGCAGGTGATTTTCGCCTGTCTGACAGGTGTATCTTGCGAGTCGAGCAGGTGGCTCAGGCATGCTCAGCTGGTGCTTCCGGCGTCTCTGGCACGTGGTTCTGGTGTGTCTGAGAGCTGGTTCTGGCATGTCCGGCAGACGATTCCGGAGTGTCCACCAAGTGGTTCTGGTATACCTGGCAGGTGATTTTGGCGTGTCAGGAAGTTGGTTCCGGCTAGTTGAGCTGGTGGATCAGGCGTGCTCGCCAGGGGCTTCAGGCGGGTCTGGCAGGTGGTTTCGGTCTGTTCGGGGAGTGGTTCCGGCATCTCAGGCACATGGTTCTGGCACGTCTGAGAGGTGGTTGCGGCAGGCCCGACAGGTGTTTCCATGGTGTCCGCCAAGTGGTTCTGGCATAGCTGGCAGGTGATGTTGGCGTGACCGGCAGGTGGTTCCAGCCAGCCCGGCAGGTGATTCCGAAGATTTTACCAAATGGTTGTGGCGTAGGCGGCAGTTGATTTTGGCGTGTCCAGCAGGTGGTTTTGGCGAGTCGAGCAGGTGGTTCTGGCGTGCTCGGAAGGTGCTTCCGGTGTCATTGGCATGTGGTTCCGGCATGTCTGAGAGGTGGTTCCGGCATGCCCGGCAGGTGGTTCCAGAGTGTCTGCCGAGTGGTTCTGGAGCCAGCCCGGCAGGTGATTCTGAAGAGTTCACCAAATGGGTGTGGCGTAGCCGGCAGGTGATTTTGGCGTGTCAGGAAGATAGTTCCGGCTAGTTGAGCAGGTGGATCAGGCGTGCTCGCCAGGGGCTCAGGCGGGTCTGGCAGGTGGTTTCGGTCTGTTCGGGGATTGGTTCCGGCATCTCAGGCACATGGTTCTGGCACGTCTGTGAGGTGTTTCCTGCCGGCCGCAGAGGTGTTTCCGGAGTGTCCGCCAAGTGGTTCTGGCGTAGCTGAGAGGTGATGTTGGCGTGACCGGCAGGTGGTTCCAGCCTGCCCGGCAGGTGATTCCGGAGTGTCTGCCATGTGGTTCTGGCATAGCCGGCAGGTGATTTTGGCGTGTACAGCGTGTGGTTCCGGCGAGCTCGGCAGGTGGTACCAGCGTGTCCGGAACATGGTTCTGGCACGTCTTAGAGATGGTTCCGGAATGCCAGGCAGGTGATTCCGGAGTGTCCGGCATGTGGTTCTGGCACGTCTGAGAGGTGGTTCCGGCATGCCCGGCAGGTGATTCCGGAGTGTCCGGCATGTGCTTCTGGCAACTCTGAGAGGTGGTTCCGTCATGCCCGGCAGGTGATTCCGGAGTGTCCGGCATGTGGTTCTGGCACGTCTGAGAGGTGGTTCCGGCCGGCCCGACAGGTGTTTCCGGAGTGTCCGCCAAGCGGTTCTGGAGTAGCTGAAAGGTGATGTTGGCGTGACAGGCAGGTGGTTCCAGCCAGCCCGACAGGTGATTCCGGAGTGTCTGCCGGGTGGTTCTGGCGTAGCCGGTAGGTGATTTTGGCGTGTCCAGCAGGTGGTTTTGGCGAGTCGAGCAGTTGGTTCTGGCGTGCTCGGCAGGTGCTTGCGGTGTCATTGGCTTGTGGTTCCGGCATGTCTGAGAGCTGGTTCCGCCATGCCCGGCAGGTGATTCCGGAGTATTCGCCAAGTGGTTCTGGTGTAGCCGGCAGGTGATTTTGCATGTCCGGCAATGGTTCCGGCTAGTCGAGCCGGTGGTTCCGGCATGTCCGTCAGGTGGTTCCAGCATGCCCGGCAGGTGATTCCGGAGTGCCCGGCATGTGGTTCTGGCACCTCTGAGAGGCGGTTCCGGAATGCCTGGCATGTGATTCCCGAGTGTCTGCCGAGTGGTTCTGGCGTATCCGGCAGGTGATTTTGGCGTGTCCAGCAGGTGGTTCCGGCGAGCTCGGCAGGTGGTTCCGGCATGTGCGGAAGACGGTTCTGGCAAGTCTGAGAGATGGTTCCGGCATGCCCGGCAGCTGATTCCGGATTGTCCGGCATGTGGTTCTGGCACCTCTGAGAGGTGGTTGCGGCATGCCCGGCTGGTGGTTCTGGAGTGTCTGCCGAGTGGTTCTGGCGTAGCCGGCAGGTGATTATGGCGTGTCCAGCAGGTGGTTCTGGGGAGTGGATCAGGTGGTTCCGGAATACTCGGCAGGTGGTACCGGCGTGTCCGGAACATGGTTCTGGCAAGTCTGAGAGGCGGTTCCGGCATGACCGACAGGTGATTCCGGAGTTTTCGCCAAGTGGTTCTGGCGTAGCCGGCAGGTCATTTTGCATGTCCAGTGGTGGTTCCGGCGAGTCGAGCCGGTCGTTCCGGCATGTCCGGCAGGTGATTCCGGAGTGTCCGGCATGTGGTTCTGGCACCTCTGAGAGGTGGTTCCGGCATGCCCAGCAGGTGGTTCCGGAGTGTCTGCCGAGTGGTTCTGGCGTAGCCGGCAGTTGATTCTGGCGTGTCCAGCAGGTGGTTCTGGGGAGTGGATCATGTGGTTCCGGCATACTCGGCAGGTGGTACCGGCATGTCAGGAACATGGTTTTGGCAAGTCTGAGAGGCGGTTCCGGCATGCCCAACAGTTCATTCCGGAGTGTTCTCCAAGTGGTTCTGGCGTAGCCGGCAGGTCATTTTGCATGTCCGGCGGTGGTTCAGGCGAGTCGAGCCGGTGGTTCCTGCGTGTTCGGCAGGTGGTTCTGGGGTGACCGGCACGAGGTTCTGGCACGTCTGAGAGTTGGTTCCGGCACGCCCGACAGGTAATTCCGGAGCGTCCGCCACGTGGTTCTGGCGTAGCCGGCAGGTGATTTTGGTGTGTCCAGCAGGTGGTTTTGGCGAGTCGAGCAGGTGGTTCTGGCGTGCTCGGCAGGTGCTTCCGGTGTCATTGGCATGTGGTTCCGGCATGTCTGAGAGGTGCTTCCGGAATGCCCGGCAGGTGGTTCCGGAGTGTCTGTCGAGTGGTTCTGGAGCCAGCCCGGCAGGTGATTACGAAGAGTTCACCAAATGGTTGTGGCGTAGCTGGCAGGTGATTTTGCCATGTCTGGAATGTGGTTCCGGCTAGTTGAGCAGGTGGATAAGGCGTGCTCGCCAGGGTGTTCAGGCGGGTCTGGCAGGTGGTTTCGGTCTGTTCGGGGAGTGGTTCCGGCATCTCAGGCACATGGTTCTGGCACGTCTGAGAGATGGTTCCAGCATGCCCGGCAGATGATTCCGGAGTGTCCGGCATGTGGTTCTGGCACCTCTGAGAGGTGGTTCCGGCATGCCCGGCAGGTGATACCGGAGTCTCCGGCATTTGGTTCTGGCATCTCTGAGAGGTGGTTCCGGAATGCCTGGCATGTGATTCCGCAGTGTCTGCCGAGTGGTTCTGGCGTAGTCGGCAGGTGATGTTGGCATGACCAGCAGGTGGTTCCAGCCAGCCCGGCAGCTGATTCTGGAGTGTCTGCCGAGTGGTTCTGGCGTTGTCGGCAGCTGATTTTGGCGTGTCCACCAGGTGGTTCCGGCGAGCTCGTCAGGTGGTACCAGCGTGTCCGGAACATGGTTATGGCACGTCTGAGAGATGGTTCCGGCATGCCCGGCAGGTGATTCCGGAGTGTTCGCCAAGTGGTTCTGGTGTAGCCGGCAGGTCATTTTGCATGTCCAGTGGTGGTTCCGGCGAGTCGAGCCGGTGGTTCCGGCGTGTCCAGCATGTGGTTCCGGTCTGTCCGGCAGGTAGTTCTGGCGTGTCCGGCACGAGGTTCTGGCACGTCTGAGAGTTGGTTCCGGCATGCCCGACAGGTGATTTCGGAGTGTCCGCCAGGTGGTTGTGGCGTACTGGGCAGGTGATTTTGGCGTGTCTGGCAGGTGTTTCTTGCAAGTCGAGCATGTGGCTCAGGCATGATCAGCAGGTGCTTCCGGCGTGTCCTGCACGTGGTTCTGGTGTGTCTGAGAGCTGGTTCTGGCATGTCCGGCAGATGATTCCGGAGTGTCCACCAAGTGGTTGTGGCATACCCGGCAGGTGATTTTAGCGTGTCAGGTGGGTGGTTCCGGCGAGTCGAGTAGGTGGTTCCGGGGTGCTCGGCAGGTGGTTCAGGCGGGTCTGGCAGGTGGTTTCGGTCTGTTCGGGGTGTGCTTCCGGCATCTCAGGCACATGGTTCTGGCACGTCTGATAGGTGGTTCCGGCCGGCCCGACAGGTGTTTCCATGGTGTCCGCCAAGTGGTTCTGGCATAGCTGGCACGTGATGTTGGCGTGACCGGCAGGTGGTTCCAGCCAGCCCTGCAGGTGATTCCGAAGAGTTCACCAAATGGTTGTGGCGTAGACGGCAGGTGATTTTGGCGTGTCCAGCAGGTGGTTTTGGCGAGTCAAGCAGGTGGTTCTGGCGTGCTCGGCAGGTGCTTCCGGTGTCATTGGCATGTGGTTCCGGCATGTCAGAGAGGTGGTTCCGCCATGCCCGGCAGGTGATTCCAGAGTGTTCGCCAAGTGGTTCTGGCGTAGCCGGCAGGTGATTTTCCATGTCCGGCAATGGTTCCGGCGAGTCGAGCCGGTGGTTCCGGCATGCCCGGCAGGTG
This sequence comes from Equus przewalskii, assembly GCF_037783145.1. Classification (NCBI taxonomy): domain Eukaryota; kingdom Metazoa; phylum Chordata; class Mammalia; order Perissodactyla; family Equidae; genus Equus; species Equus przewalskii. Next base: position 116,922 of record NW_027228033.1, read on the forward strand.
ATTCCGGAGTGCCCGGCATGTGGTTCTGGCACCTCTGAGAGGCGGTTCCGGAATGCCTGTCATGTGATTCCCGAGTGTCTGCCGAGTGGTTCTGGCGTATCCGGCAGGTGATTTTGGCGTGTCCAGCAGGTGGTTCCGGCGAGCTCGGCAGGTGGTTCCGGCATGTGCGGAAGACGGTTCTGGCAAGTCTGAGAGATGGTTCCGGCATGCACGGCAGCTGATTCCGGATTGTCCGGCATGTGGTTCTGGCACCTCTGAGAGGTGGTTGCGGCATGCCCGGCCGGTGGTTCTGGAGTGTCTGCCGAGTGGTTCTGGCGTAGCCGGCAGGTGATTATGGCGTGTCCAGCAGGTGGTTCTGGGGAGTGGATCAGGTGGTTCCGGCATACTCGGCAGGTGGTACCGGCGTGTCCGGAACATGGTTCTGGCAAGTCTGAGAGGCGGTTCCGGCATGCCCGACAGGTGATTCCGGATTTTTCGCCAAGTGGTTCTGGCGTAGCCGGCAGGTCATTTTGCATGTCCAGTGGTGGTTCCGGCGAGTCGAGCCGGTCGTTCCGGCATGTCCGGCAGGTGATTCCGGAGTGTCCGGCATGTGGTTCTGGCACCTCTGAGATGTGGTTCCGGCATGCCCGGCAGGTGATACCGGAGTGTCTGCCGAGTGGTTCTGGCACCTCTGAGAGGTGGTTCCGGCCGGCCGGAGAGGTCTTTCCGGAGTGTCCGACAAGTGGTTCTGGCGTAGCTGAAAGGTGATGTTGGCGTGACCGGCAGGTGGTTCCAGCCAGCCCGGCAGGTGATTCTGGAGTGTCTGCCGTGTGGTTCTGGCATAGCTGGCAGGTGATTTTGGCGTGTCCAGCAGGTGGTTCCGGCGAGCTCGGCAGGTGGTACCAGCGTGTCCGGAACATGGTTCTGGCACGTCTGAGAGATGGTTCCGGCACGCCCGACAGGTGATTCCGGAGCATCTGCTAAGTGTTTCTGGCGTACACGGCAGGTGATTTTGGCATGTCCGACAGGTGTTTCTTGCGAGTCGAGCAGGTGGCTCAGGCATGCTCAGCTGGTGCTTCCGGCGTCTCTGGCACGTGGTTCTGGTGTGTCTGAGAGCTGGTTCTGGCATGTCCGGCTGATGATTCCGGAGTGTCCACCAAGTGGTTCTGGTAGACCTGGCAGGTGATTTTGGCGTGTCAGGAAGGTGGTTCCGGCTAGTTGAGCAGGTGGATCAGGCGTGCTCGCCAGGGGGTTCAGGCGGGTCTGGCAGGCGGTTTCGGCCTGTTCGGGGAGTGGTTCCGGCATCTCAGGCACATGGTTCTGGCACGTCTGTGAGGTGGTTCCGGCCGGCCCGACAGGTGTTTCCGGAGTGTCCGACAAGTGGTTCTGGCGTAGCTGAAAGGTGATGTTGGCGTGACCAGCAGGTGGTTCCAGCCAGCCCGGCAGGTGATTCTGGAGTGTCTGCCGAGTGGTTCTGGCGTAGCCGGCAGGTGATTTTGGCGTGTCCACCAGGTGTTTCCGGCGAGCTCGTCAGGTGGTACCGGCGTGTCCGAAACATGGTTATGGCACGTCTGAGAGGTGGTTCCGGCATGCCCGGCAGGTGGGTCCTGAGTGTCTGCCGAGTGGTTCTGGCGTAGCCGGCAGGTGATTCTGGCGTGTCCAGCAGGTGGTTCTGGGGAGTGGATGAGGTGGTTCCGGCATACTCGGCAGGTGGTACCGGCGTGTCCGGAACATGGTTCTGGCAAGTCTGAGAGGTGGTTCCGGCATGCCCGACAGGTGATTCCGGAGTGTTCGCCAAGTGGTTCTGGCGTAGCCGGCAGGTCATTTTGCATGTCCGGTGGTGGTTCCGGCGAGTCGAGCCGGTGGTTCCGGCGTGTCCAGCAGGTGGTTCCGGTCTGTCCGGCAGGTGGTTCTGGCGTGTCCGGCACGTGGTTCTGGCACGTCTGAGAGTTGGTTCCGGCATGACCGACAGGTGATTTCGGAGTGTCCGCCACGTGGTTGTGGCGTACCGGGCAGGTGATTTTGGCGTGTCTGGCAGGTGTTTCTTGCAAGTCGAGCATGTGGCTCAGGCATGATCAGCAGGTGCTTCCGGCGTGTCCTGCACGTGGTTCTGGTGTGTCTGAGAGCTGGTTCTGGCATGTCCGGCAGATGATTCCGGAGTGTCCACCAAGTGGTTGTGGCATACCAGGAAGGTGATTTTAGCGTGTCAGGTAGGTGGTTCCGGCGAGTCGAGTAGGTGGTTCCGGGGTGCTCGGCAGGTGGTTCAGGCGGGTCTGGCAGGTGGTTTCGGTCTGTTCGGGGTGTGGTTCCGGCATCTCAGGCACATGGTTCTGGCACGTCTGATAGGTGGTTCCGGCCGGCCCGACAGGTGTTTCCATGGTGTCCGCCATGTGGTTCTGGCATAGCTGGGACGTGATGTTGGTGTGACCGGCAGGTGGTTCCAGCCAGCACGGCAGGTGATTCCGAAGAGTTTACCAAATGGTTGTGGCGTAGCCGGCAGGTGATTTTGGCGTGTCCAGCAGGTGGTTTTGGCGAGTCAAGCAGGTGGTTCTGGCGTGCTCGGCAGGTGCTTACGGTGTCATAGGCATGTGGTTCCGGCATGTCAGAGAGGTGGTTCCGCCATGCCCGGCAGGTTATTCCGGAGTGTCCGGCATGTGGTTCTGGCACCTCTGAGAGGTGGTTCCGGCTTCCCGGCAGGTGATTCCGGAGTGTCCGGCATGTGGTTCTGGCACCTCTGAGAGGTGGTTCCGGAATGCCTGGCATGTGATTCCGGAGTGTCTGCCGAGTGGTTCTGGCGTTGCCGGCAGTTGATTTTGGCGTGTCCACTTGGTGGCTCTGGGGAGTGGATCAGCTGGTTCCGGCATACTCGGCAGGTGGTACCCGCGTGTCCAGAACATGGTTCTGGCAAGTCTGAGATGTGGTTCCGCCATGCCCGCCAGTTTATTCCGGAGTGTTCGCCAAGTGGTTCTGGCATAGCCGGCAGGTGATTTTCCATGTCCGGCAATGGTTCCGGCGAGTCGAGCCGGTGGTTCCGGCATGCCCGGCAGGTGATTCCGGAGTGCCCGGCATGTGGTTCTGGCACATCTGAGAGGCGGTTCCGGAATGCCTGGCATGTGATTCCCGAGTGTCTGCCGAGTGGTTCTGGCGTATCCGGCAGGTGATTTTGGCGTGTCCAGCAGGTGGTTCCGGCGAGCTCGGCAGGTGGTTCCGGCATGTGCGGAAGACGGTTCTGGCA